>NW_027173435.1:0-10005 GCF_018151085.1 Drosophila tropicalis
AGCATCACACATGTGAGAGCCAATGCACACACGCACTTTGAAAACTCTTTTTTCGCACAATAAAAAAAAACTAACACGAAACTCTACGCGCGACTGTACTTGCAAATCAGTGTGAATAGGAAGGAAAGACAAAAAAAAAAAAACGGTTAAATCAACACTATGTGTAAGAGTGAGAGAGAGAGAAATGGCGAGAGAATGCTCGTAGCTCACACACACGCCCCGAATCAAACGGTCAATTGTCTGCTCACACTACTGGCCACTCGCGTGTCCCTGTCTCTTTCTCGCATGTAACTGTTGCTTGCAAAGAAAACTAAAAGCACGTGGCACATCGACAACGTATATGCGACTTTTAAATACCCTAACCACAAATATACACATATATATATATATAAAAAATAATTTTTACCTCTGTGTATTTTTGCCATCTGTATTGACTCCGATATATATATATATTAATGAACAGACATACATAAAAAAAAAAATTCACCTTAGTGTGGACTCATATATGTATATATATATATATATATATATATATATATATATATGAATGTGCATACATCTATATATATAATTTAACATTTCCCCCATAATACTCGTCAAGGTCCCTGCTCGGGCGCCATCTGTAAGAAAGCTCTGGCTGGGGTACACTCCTCAGTCCCAGAGTCCAGTCTACAGAACATTTATTTGATCTGGAGACCTTGACGAGTATTAGGATAAGGGACCGAGACCACCTGAAGGGGGAAAGGGAAGGGAAAGGAGTAGAAGGAGAGTCCAAAGAGGAGTAGCAACGACTGATCTCGTCTGCCAAGCGAATCCCGCTTGGCCAAGATCCGTTGTCTCTTGAACTGGGAAAAGGAAGCGTGAAAGGAAGTGTTAGTGGGGTTATTAGACAGGGATGGTGAAGAGGAACTGCAACGACTGATCTCGTCTGCCAAGCGAAGCCCGCTTGGCCGAGATCCGTTGCCTCCTCACCTTGAGTGACTGAGCCTAGGGACCAGCGACTGACTTCGACTGCAGGAGAATAACCCATCCTGCCGAAGTCCGCTGATCCTTTTGGCTCCACTCAAATAGTTAAGTGGGCAAGGAAAAGGGAAGGGAAAGGGTATACGAAGGTTCAGTGCCGAATAAAGAAATAATGCCGGGTTAGATTAAGTGATCATGTTGTAATATTTATTAATAATTAATTAATCCTAAACATATTTGGAAATCTGGGTCCCTACAGAGGGGCCCCACATGGGCGTAGTTTAAGCAGCAATGGAAATGTGTCTCGTCACTATATCCGGCCATATTTCTAAATAAATACATATATATATTTTTTTCCAGCACTATCGTGCCCATATATCCGTCCATATTTATAAATTATTTATATATGATTTATAAATATGGACGGATATTTTTTCCAGCATTATCGTGGCCATATATATATCCGTCCATATTTATAAATCATATATAATTTTTTCCGGCCATTATTTTGCGCACATATATATATCCAGATCCAGATTTATATAAAATCGTATTTTCTTTTTTAACCTATACATCTTTATTTATATACTTCATACGTTTTTTTTTTTTTTTATACGTACTCCCATCGTTACTTACGAACCCATATAAACTTGTTTTGTAATCATTTCGATTCATCTACGTGTAATTTCGGTCCGCATTCGTGCGTTCGTATATTGTTCCGTGACACTTGAGTCGAGTCGTGATATCGATAGGCGGCTCAAGCGCGCCAAATTCAAATCACATTATTTCCGATTCCCTTCTTTTGCCTAATTATATACCCGTCCATATTTATAAATAAAGATACCGGCAATTATTTTTCCCACATATATATCCGCCCATATATATAAATCCACACATATATATTTTTTTCCAGCATTATCGTGCCCATATACATCCGTCCATCGTAAAACAAATTTCAATCTTCTTAACAGCCTTATTTTCTCTTTTGATTGGTCGTTTCTACTTGACTGCTGCGATATAGATTGTGCAGTGAAGTTTTTCTACTCTGCTCTTAATTCTCTAATCGATAAATGCGTTCCTTATGTGAATGTCTCTACCGTCTCCAGCTCGTTCACACGTAGGTTTTCTAATCTTCGTAACATTAAATCGAGATATTTTAAAAGATTTAAAAAACTGGTTCGCGACTTGACTATGCAAATTATTGTATAGCCAAGTCTCAATTTTGTCTTTTAAATACTCAATGCTACAACAATTATCTCGTTCGCTGTAAGGCTGAATTTTATAATAACCCCAAAAGATTTTACAACTTTGTCAGTTCCAAAAGACGCTCTAGTGTACTACCTTCCACCTTCAGACTTAACGACCAGACTGCTAATAATGATTCAGATATTGCAGATCTGTTTGCTAAATTTTTTCAGTCGACATATTCTACTACTGTTTCGGATCCCACACCCTATCCGTTTTCAATCCCACATTTAAATTGTATATTTTTTCCCAGTATGCCTCTTAGTGTTCTTTTATGACGTTCAGTCGTTTGTCTCCGCTCCTAGCTCATTACTCTATTAAGTCTGTTCTGTTAGATTGTGTACCATCATTCAAAGACTTTCATTTAATGTTCATATTTCTTTAATTGTCAATAGAGCAAGCAGCCTTCTCGGCTTCATAAAACGTTGGGCCAATGAATTTGATGATCCCTATGTAACAAAGGTTTTATACACTTCGTTAGTTCGCCCTACTCTAGAATATTGCTCGCCAGTGTGGAACCCGCAATATGATGTTCACCAGCGTAGTATTGAATCGGTACAGAAGCAATTCCTTAAGTTTGCGCTACGCGGTCTAAATTAGGACTCGGGTCTTCGCCTACCTTCTTATTCTGACAGACTTCTTCTTATTAATCTTCCTTCACTTTATAACCGTAGGCTTGTTTTTGGCATTCTCTTTCTCCATAAACTAGTCAACGGCGAAGTCATTTCTACCAATTTACTAAATACCCTATATTTTTGTGTTGCCTCACGTCGGACCAGAAACTTTTTTCCTATTCACCTTAGTAGATGTCTGACTAACTACTCTCTTCACGAACTTTTTCGTGTTCTTTGCCAATCTTTTAACAACCAACATCCACCGGGTCGGGGATGTTTAGTTGTGTATAAAGCTAAGCTACCTTCTTCATTTAATTACCATCTGTTTTTAGCTTAAGCTTTTTCGTCGACTGCTGTGTTAGTTGACGTAAATAAAATAAAATAAAAAAAATAAATAAATATGGACGGATATATTTTTTTCCAGCATTATCGTGCCCATATACATATATATCCGTCCATATTTATAAATCATATATAATTTTTTTCCGGCCATTATTTTGCGCACATATATATATCCAGATCCAGATTTATATAAAAACGTATTTTCTTTTTGTCCTATACATCTTTATTTATGTACTTCATCCGTGTTTTTTTTTTTTATACGTACTCCCATCGCTACTTACGAATCCATATAAACTTGTTTTGTAATCATTTCGATTCATCTACGTGTAATTTCGGTCCGCATTCGTGCGTTCGTATATTGTTCCGTGACACGTGAGTCGAGTCGTGATATCGATAGGCGGCTCAAGCGCGCCAAAATCAAATCACATTATTTCCGATTCCCTTCTTTTGCCTAATTATATACCCGTCCATATTTATAAATAAAGATACATATAATTTCTTCCGGCCATTATTTTGCCCACATATATATCCGCCCATATATATAAATCCACACATATATATTTTTTTCCAGCATTATCCCATTATATGCCCATATACATCCGTCCATATTTATAAATTGTTTATTTACTAATATATATTACTAATATTTGTTGATGAAAATCTATCTTTCTTGATTCCTTCATCTCAACATGTTTATCTTGATAGCCTACTTGAATGTCCACTATATCAGTTGAATTCTTTCTTTCTAAAAGAATCCTTGATCTTGTTTTTGTCTCTGATCCCTCCTGAAGATCCTTATCACCCTACCATTGAAGTTACTATTTCTTACAATTCCGTTACTAATTTATTTAAAAACATCTCAAATTCTCGTCGTAGATGTTTTCGTAAAACAAAGTTCAATCTTCTTAACAACCTTATTTTCTCTTTTGATTGGTCGTTTCTATTTGAGTGCTGCGATATAGATTGTGCAGTGAAGTTTTTCTACTCTGCTCTTAATTCTCTAATCGATAAATGCGTTCCTTATGTGAATGTCTCTACCGTCTCCAGCTCGTTCACACGTAGGTTTTCTAATCTTCGTAACATTAAATCGAGATATTTTAAAAGATTTAAAAAACTGGTTCGCGACTTGACTATGCAAATTATTGTATAGCCAAGTCTCAATTTTGTTTTTTAAATACTCAATGCTACAACAATTATCTCGTTCGCTGTAAGGTTGAATTTTATAAGAACCCCAAAAGATTTTACAACTTTGTCAATTCCAAAAGACGCTCTAATGTACTACCTTCCACCTTCAGACTTAACGACCTGACTGCTAATAATGATTCAGATATTGCAGATCTGTTTGCAAAATTTTTCAGTCGACATATTCTACTACTGTTTCGGATCCCACACCCTATCCGTTTTCAATCCCACATTTAAATTGTATGTTTTTTCCCAGTATTACTAAAGACTGTATTATCTCTAGCTTATCATCTATGAAGTCTTCCCTTCGTTCCCCGGGCCTAATAATATACCTAGTTGCGTCCTTAAAATGTGTTCGATATTCCTATCTAAGCCTTTATCTCGGTTATTCTTTATATCGAGTCAGACTTGTAGCTTTTCTGATATTTGGAAGGAGTCTTTTATTATTCCGCTTTTTAAAAAGGGTAGCAAATCGGATGTTTCTAACTACCGTGGCATTGCCAAACTTTCGGCAACACCTAAACTGTTTGAGAAAATTATTACGTCTTTCCTTCAACATCTATCCAGATCCACTATTTCTCCTTGTCAGCATGGTTTCATAAGAAGGTCGTTCGTCGCTTGCCAACCTTTTAGAATTGACTACCCTTGTACACCATGGCTTCCGTAAAAAGTGTCAAACTGATGTTATTTATACTGACTGCAGTAAGGCTTTTGATACGGTTGATCATTCTTTGCTTCTCGCGAAACTTAACATCATGGGTTTTTCACCAAAACTATTGGGTTGGTTAAAGTCGTATCTTATTGGCAGAACCCAAAAGGTGTCTTTTCGTTCCTCGATATCTAAAACTGTTCGAGTTACGTCAGGTGTACCCCAAGGAAGTCATCTGGGCCCACTATTATTTACATTGTTTATAAATGATTTGCCTTTGGCCTTGGCTCATTCACGCGTGCTCATGTTTGCGGATGATTGATTGGTGCCACGTTAATAAATTACACCATAATGCCTCTATAGTGTTCTTTTATGACGTTCAGTCGTTTGTCTCCGTTTTCTCCTAGCTCATTACTCTATTAAGTCTGTTCTGTTAGATTGTGTACCATCATTCAAAGGTTAACTTTCATTTAATGTTCATATTTCTTTAATTGTCAATAGAGCAAGCAGCCTTCTCGGCTTCATAAAACGTTGGGCCAATGAATTTGATGATCCCTATGTAACAAAGGTTTTATACACTTCGTTAGTTCGCCCTACTCTAGAATATTGCTCGCCAGTGTGGAACCCGCAATATGATGTTCACCAGCGTAGTATTGAATCGGTACAGAAGCAATTCCTTAAGTTTGCGCTACGCGGTCTAAATTGGGACCCGGGTCTTCGGCTACCTTCTTATTCTGACAGACTTCTTCTTATTCCTTCACTTCCTTCACTTTATAACCGTAGGCTTGTTTTTGGCATTCTCTTTCTCCATAAACTAGTCAACGGCGAAGTCATTTCTACGAATTTACTAGATACGCTGTATTTTTGTGTTCCCTCACGTCGGACCAGAAACTTTTTTCCTATTCACCTTAGTAGATGTCTGACTAACTACTCTCTTCACGAACCTCTTCGTGTTCTTTGCCAATCTTTTAACAACCTTTCTCACCTTATCTCTCCTCATCTTTCTGTCAATTCTCTTCGCGCTATACTTTTTAATCATCTACAGCGAAACCAATGAAAATATTCTGGACTTCGATTGGCTGCAACTCATCCCTGGCCACATTGGCAGTGAATCGGGGCATAGCTGGCACCTTGTGCAAATAAAACACCTCCACCGGGCCGGGGATGTTTAGTTGTGTATAAAGCTAAGCTACCTTCTTCGTTTAATTACTATCTGTCTTTAGCTTAAGCTTTTTCGTCGACTGCTGTGTTAGTTGACGTAAATAAATAAATAAATAAATAAATAAATAATAAAATCAGTTCATGATTTGAACTTAAGTGATGAAGATGGGCTTTTAGTTTTTGCGGTGTTGAAATCCTCTTTATTTTGGTCCTTCGAGAAAAAAGGAACTCTGTAGTTTTATCCCACCAGTGGTAAGAGACTCAGAGATCATTCTCTGATTCATATCAGCTCCTTAAAGTCTGAAGTTCTTATGATAAGATCAGCTAAAGGTAGCAAAATAAAAAACTCTTATTTTCCCCCACCAGTGGTAAGAGACAGAGTATAAAATAAGAGCAAAATATTATTGCTTAATAAATAAAAAGTGCGTGCGTTCGAACATAAGGCAGTTTGGCTAGTCGAGCAACTGCAATAATTTCGGCGGCGGTAAAAAAAAAAAGAACTATATAAACTTGGTGTGTGGCGTATTCGAAGCCCAATATTAAAAAAAAAAAAAACCAGAGGGCCGGGGCTAACTTCGACCGCGTCAAAGTTTGTATACCCTTGCAACTTTTTTGGTAACTCTATCCTTACCTATTAGCCATCAATGTGGAAGAACGTTTTATCTAAAAAGGCTTAAGCTTGAGAAAGAAAGGCCTACAATCATAGGAAATAACGAAGATATTGATCAAAGTCACTGTTTTCCACCGATCGTTCCTATGGGAGCTATATGATATAGTCACCCGATCTTTATCAAATTCGGCACAGTCATTAACATATATATTAAATTAAGAAATGTTTAATTTAAAAGCAATCGCGTTAAAAGTAACGAAGTTATTTACAAAAGTCACTTTTTTCGACCAATCGTTCCTATGGGAGCTATATGATATAGTCACCTGATCTTGATCAAATTTGGCATAGTAGCTTATAGGCGTAGTAAACTCTCTAATATTAAGTTTCACGACAATAGCTCAGAAAATAACGAAGGTATTGGAGAAAGTCACTGTTCGTGACTTGGCCGTTTGTATGGGAGCTATATTATATAGTCACCCGATCTTGATCAAATTTGGCATAGTCGCTTATAGGCGTAGTTAACTCTCTAATATTAAGTTTCACGACAATAGCTCAGAAAATAACGAAGTCATTGAGAAAGTCACTGTTCGTGACTTGGCCGTTTGTATGGGAGCTATATCATATAGTGGTCCGATCCGGCTGAATCCGAGATATACAACGCCTGCAGTATATACAAGCCTACGTGCAAAATTTCAGCTCTGTAGCTCTTACGGTCTAGGAGGAGTTTGCGTTGATCCAGACGGACGGACGGTCGGACGGACGGACGGACATGGCTAGTTGAACTCGTCTCGTCGTGCTGAGCAAGAATATATATACTTTGTATGGTCGGAGATGCTTCGTTTTATGCGTTGCACACTTCTGACCAAAATTAATATACCCTTTTTGCAAGGGTATAAAAAAGTGCGTGCGACCGAATATATAAAGGCATTGGCTAGTCGAGAAACTGCAATAATTTCGGCGGAGGTAAAAAAAAAAAGAACTATATAAACTTGGTGTGTGGCGTATTCGAAGCCTAATATCGAAAAAAGTGGCTGGCAGTGTATGTAGTTGCAAGTCGGCAACTACCAACAGCAGCAGAGCAACAAGATACATAGCTATAAGAAATTCTGGTGCGATGTCCGGCACCGGTACCGCCTGAGCCCATCGGCCCTGGACAACTGCAGCTGAGCGACGAAACAGTAAAAAATAAAACGGCGAACTCTACCCATTGGTGGACAAGCAGCAGCGAACAAGATCATCAGATAAGATATAAATTAAAATAGTCTATAAATAAGTACTTAAGTATTTTATTATTATCATTATATAATTGTTTCGATATCCAAATATACGCATAAGTTAAAATGTTCACTAATAAGGTTGCAAAAGTGTTAGAGAAGCAGGCAGGGTTACATACCAGGTTAAGGCGGTTAGAAGCACTAGATCCTACAAACATAACTAGCAAAGTTGTAGAGGAAGTAAAAGTGATAAGGAATCAATGGATACCTAATAACAAAAAATTTATCCAAACTGCTCCAAATTTCGATCATGATTATTTCAGAAATAAAATACATGAAGCATTAACGATAGTTGCCAAAATTATAGCCACAGGAGAGTCAGAAAAACCATGCACTAGTAAGTCGGACCATTATATATACAAAAGTATACATTTTAATTTTTACATATGTATATGTAGATACCTATGCACGTGTAGTTATTGCTTCCTTTCGCTTGACTCTTTCGCCAATATTTTACGTAGAAAAAATTCCTATTGAAAATAAATCAAACTCTTTTGCCTGACTTTTGGCAGCCAGTAATTGCGTTAATATGCATGAAAGGTTTTATGTCTGAAAAAAATCGTATAGTAGCCATATTTAATTAAATGCAGACAAGCCATAATTGATTTTAGAACATTTTAAATGGCCATAAAAAAAACAAAAACCACTTGGTCGACTTTGTAAGCAAATCTAACTACTAAAAAATAGAGCTGAAATATAACAATAATAATAATAAAAAAATCAAAAAATCAACATCGGCTATGCCGAAGTTTATATACCCTTGCAGTCCTTGGTAATAATAATTTTACATGTTCAAAATTTGTTTTCTGCAACTCAATTCATCAATATACAAACAAAACAATTTTAATCTCTATTTTTATTTATCACATATGTAAATTTCATAGCATACTCGATTTTTTATGAAAATGTTTCTTCTAGTTCTTCTAGAGCTATATGATATAGTGGTCCGATCCTGATGGTTTTCATACTTTATTTTTGCCGGGTAATAAAAAAACCCCGAAAAAAATTTCAGCCCGATAGATCTTAAGACGGCTGAGTAAAACGCGTACGCACGGACGGACAGACAGACATGGCTATATCAACCCAGCTTCTCATGCTGATCACGAATATATATACTTTATGGGGTCGGAAACGTCTCCCTTCTGTGCATTACAAACATCCGATCAATTTTATAATACCATCTGCAAGGGGATTAACTTTAAAAAATTTAATGTAACACAAAAACAAAAATATTAAAATCTATAAGCTGTGTGTGTGGTGTGAATTTTTGTTGTGCGGCAAGCCGCAAGCTTATAATTAAGTCAAAGATTAATTGAATCCTGAAAATTGATAAACTTATCGCAAATGTATTGTAATTCAAACATTTGTTTTCAGTTTGGTAAATCAAAAGTGGCATAAATAACCTTAACAGCTTAATGTTTAATTAAAAATTTCGTTAATTTTTTGTAACTTTAATGTTAAATTTGACTTTTCGTCAATTATTAAAAGAAAGCCAAATATGTGATAGATATGAAAGTAAGCATCATTGAACTTAATTGTTGTTGCTGTCCCTGATGCTGATGGCCTCGTTTGTATAAAAAATATATATTTTCATATTTTGCCACGCCCACTTCCGCCTCCATAATATTATTTTACTACTTGATCCATGGCCTTGGCCGTTATTAGCGTGAGGCGCTGGAGTGCTCGTGTGTTTGTAGAGTGAGCGTAGGTTGGTATGGGCATGCTAAAACAATTAATATACATGTAAGAATTGTCTTGTGTATACAATAATTGTTGTTAGCAAAATAGTCGGTTGAACAATTTAGAATTAAAAGAACTCTGAGACAACAACTTTAGATGACAACTTTAGCGACTTTACGACTTTGACAACTTTAAATACAACTTAATCCACTTTTTGTACATCTTTTGCTTTTACGTCTGGTCTCTATCGTTCCTTCTGTCGTTCTCTTTTTTTACTACCGATGA
>NW_027173436.1:0-5360 GCF_018151085.1 Drosophila tropicalis
GCACTATCAAGTCGCCAACGCTGTGCATGATATAAACAAGCATTAATATAAACATTAGAGTAAGCATTTTTAAGAACAATTGTTTGTTAATAGTTTGTTAATAAAATCAGTTTATAATTTGAATTCAAGAGATGAATATGGGCTTCTAGTTTTGCGGTGCTGAAATCCTTTTCATTTTGGTCCTTCGAGAAAAAAGGAACTCTGTTCCCCCACCAATGGTAAGAAACTCAGAGAATGAATCAGCTCCTAAAAGTCTGAATTCTTATGATAAGATCAGCTAAAGGTAGCAAAATAAAAAACTCTTGTTTTCCCCACCAGTGGTAAGAGACAGAGTATAATATAAAAGCAAAATATTGCTTAACAAAAAAAAAGTGGGTGCGTCTAATATAAAGGCAGTTTGGCTAATCGAGCAACTGCAATAATTTCGGCGACGGCGAAAAAAAACCAGAGGGCCGGGGCTAACTTCGACCGCGTCAAAGTTTGTATACACCTTGCAACTTTTTTGGTAAACTCTTTTCCTTACCTATTAGCCATCAATGTGAAAGAACGATTCTTCTAAAAAAAGGCTTATGCTTGTTCGAAAGAAAGGCCTACAGTCATAGGAAATAACGAAGATATTGATCATAGTAACTGTTTTTCACCGATCGTTCCTATGGGAGCTATATGATATAGTCACCCGATCTTTATCAAATTTGGCACAGTCATAAACAGATATATTAAACTAACAAATGTTGAAAATTTTGAAAGCAATCGCGTTAAAAGTAACGAAGTTATTTACAAAAGTCACTGTTTTTGACCGATCGTTCCTATGGCAGCTATATGATATAGTCATCCGATCTTGATCACATTTGGCACAGTAGTTTATAGGCGTAATAAGTTTCACGATAATAGCACAGAAATTAACGAAGTTATTGAGAAAAGTCACTGTTCGTGACTTTGGGGTTTGTAGTGGCGATCTTGAAAATGTTATGAGAGCTATATGATATAGTGGTCCGAACCGGCTGAATCCGAGATATACAACCCCTGCAGTATATACAAGCCTACGTGCCTCTGTAGCTCTTACGGTCTAGGAGGGAGTTTGCGTTGATCCAGACAGACGGACGGACGGACTGACGGACATGGCTATTTGAACTCGTCTCGTCGTGCTGATCAAGAATATATATACTTTGTATGGTCGGAGATGCTTCGTTCTATGCGTTGCACACTTCTGACCAAAATTAATATACCCTTTTTTGGAAGGGTATAAAAAGTGCGTGCGACCGAATATATAGGGGCAGTTTGGCTGCAACTGCAATAATTTCGGCGGCGGTAAAAAAAGAAGAACTATATAAACTTGGTGTGTGGCGTATTCGAAGCCCAATATTAAAAAAAGTGCGTGCGACCGAATATATAAAGGCAGTTTGGCTAGTCGAGCAACTGCAATAATTTCGGCGGCGGTAAAAAAAAGAACTAAATAAACTTGGTGTGTGCCGTATTTGAAGCCTAATATCGAAAAAATAAAAAGGTTAACTAGTGTTTATGTATGTATATACACTAAATGTAGTTGCAAGTCGGCAACTACCAACAGCAGCAAAGCAACAAAATACATAGCTGCAAAGAAGAAACTGAAGAACGTGCAGTGGCAGTATAAGAAATTCTGGTGCGATGTCCGGCACCGGTACCGCCTGAGCCCATAGGCCCTGGACAACTGCAGCTGAGCGACGAAACAGTAAAAAATAAAACGTAGACCTCTACCCATTGGCGGACAAGCAGCAGCGAACAGGATCATCAGACAAGATATAAATTAAAATAGTCATAAGTACATCAAGCTACATATTTTATTATTATCATTATATAATTGTTTCGATATCCAAATATACGCATAAGTTAAAATGTTCACTAATAAGGCTGCAAAAGTGTTGGAGAAGCAGGCAGAGTTACATACCAGGTTAAGGCAGTTAGAAGCACTAGATCCTACAAACATAACTAGCAAAAATGTAGAGAAAGTAAAGAGATAAGGAATCAAAGGATTCCTAACAACAAAAAATTGATCCAAACTGAAATAAAATACATGAATAACCATTAACGAGAGTTGCCAAAATTATAGCCATAGGAGAGTTAGCAAAACCAGGCGTTAAGTCGGTGTGCGTTGAAGCAGGAGAAAACAATACAGAGATGTTTGAAGATAGCAAAGGATAGTCGCGGGGGGATGCGACCTCTAGTATTGAGAACGCTAATGGTAACCAGGAGATATTTTGGGATAGAGCCCAACAGCTCCAGGAATATCTGGAGAGAGTATTCAAACATTTACGCACTAAAGATTTTCAACATGCATAGTATATGTAAATAAAATCAATTATTTATGGGAGAAAGTTCAGGCATGCCAGGTACTGACAAATAATGCAAGATTTAAGAATACTATGGATGATTTAGAATTCGATGTCCGGAATTCGCTATCAGTGTTAGAAATGAAACTGAACAATAGGGAAAATTGTAAGAGTGAGAATGTAACCGTGACGAACTACCGGTGTTGCCAAAGATTCAGGTACCCACATTTTCTGGAGAGCCTAGAGAATGGGACCTGTTTTTCGTATTATTTACGGAATTAATTGAAACCAGAGGGCCGGGGCTAACTTTGACCGCGTCAAAGTTTGTATACCCTTGCTACTTTTTTGGTAACTCTTTCCTTACCTATTAGCCATCAATGTGGAAGAACGTTTTATCTAAAAAGGCTTATGCTTGCGAAAGAATGGCCTACAATCGTAGGAAATAACGAAGATATTGATCATAGTCACAGTTTTCCCCCGATCGTTCCTATGGGAACTATATGATATAGTCACCCGATCTTTATCAAATTTGGCACAATCATTAACAGATATATTAAACTAACAAAACTGACTGTTTAATTTGAAAGCAATCGCGTTAAAAGTAACGAAGTTATTTACAAAAGTCACTGTTTTCGCCCGATCGTTCCTATGGGAGCTATATGATATAGTCGCCCGATCTTGATCAAATTTGGCACAGTAATTAACAGATGTATTAAACTAACAACTGTTTAATTTAAAAACAATCACAATAAAAAAAAAAAAAAAAAAAAAAAAAAAAATTTTTTTAAAAAAAAATCTTTAAAAAAAAAAAAAAAAAAAAAAAAAAAATAATAAAGTTTACAGGCGTAATAAACTATCTAATATTAAGATTCACGATAATATTCACGAAAATTATTGAAGGAATTAGAGTTGAGAAAAGTCACTGTTCGTGACTTTGGGGTTTGTATGGGAGCTATATGATATAGGGGTCTTATCCGGGTTAAACCGAAAAAAAAAACCCCCAAAAAAAAAAAAAACCCACGCATTTTTTTACTTTTTAGCTTTTATTTGGTAGGGGGGGGGTTGGTGGATAAAGAAGGAGGGAGGGAGGGGGGAAGAAAAGTAAAAAAAAATATATACTTTGTATGGTCGGAGATGCTTCGTTCTATGCGTTGCACACTTCTGACCAAAATTAATATACCCTTTTTGCAAGGGTATAAAAAGAGAAGATTTAAGTCTTGCTCTTAAGTTTAATTATTTAAAATCCGCGTTAAAAGGCGAAGCTAAGAGCATGGTAGCTCATCTATTGTCAGGTTCAGCTGACAAATATAGTGCCGCTTTGGAACTGTTAACCAAGCGTTATGAAAATAATCGGAGGGTATTTTCCGAGCAGTTAAATCAATCGTTGATTTACCGATGATCAACAATGAATCCGCAAAGAGTGTAAAAGGCGTAATTGACATAATTAATGAGTCAATACACTTAATTAAAATTAAAGCAAATTTGTCCGATGAAGTTGTTGTAATACTCGCTCAACACATACTTCGGATATTTGAGAGAGGGACTCTACAATTATATGAGAGTCAGATCAGAAAAAGCAGGCAGATACAATTGCTGTCTGATGTCATGGAATACTTAGAGCACCAAAACCGTTACAAAAAACGTCGGCTGCGGGTTTTAAAGATAGTTGTCCGATCTGCGCTATGCCAAGGCATACGCACTTATATGCTATAAGTTTAAACCGCTAACACCTAAAGAAAGGGTGGAAATAGCCAAAAAAGTGCAATTGTGTACACGATGCTTAAAGCATTCAAGCAACAAGAGATGCACTAATGAAATGGTCTGCTCATTGTGCTGCAAAAGACACCATACCCTTCTTCATTTTTGGGAAAAACAGGCAAAGGAACTTGTGCTACGGCACAACAAAAATTGTTGGTCACAGCCCTAATTCAAGTTAAAAAAATAAATGGAGAATATGAGACATGAAGAGCCTTGAGCCTTGATAGTGGTTCTCAGAGCACTATTTTATCTGAAGAAGCCGCTTAAATGTTAAAATTAACCAAGATCAAGAAACAAACGGAAATAAGTGGGGTATCTTCAACAAAACCTAGAACAAAATATAAGGTAAATATTGAAATGAAGACGCGTGATTCTGAAATAGAACTCCTTAAGGTTGAGGCAATTGTATTGCCGCAATTAATGAAAGCTCTTCCATTAAAAATAGCAAACGTGGATATGTCAAAATGGCAAACTTACGTGCTACGCTGACCCCAACTTTAATAAACCTGGCAGGGTAGATTTGATAATAGGGGTAGACGTATATACTCTTAAAAGTGGGTGGCCAAGATTAATGGTCTGCTAGGGCAAAATACTCAATTTGGCTCAATAGCAAGACAACAAAGATTAATGATTCTGGAAGGTATGGGTAACGATCACGTTTAAGAAAGAAATGGAGTTAGGTGAATCAAAGGCGCAAGCAACTGCGCGGTTTCTTAGCTTGGAGAAAAAATTTCAGAAAAATACAAAACTTAAGGAAGAGTACCAAAAATTTATTAAAGAATATTTGAAGTTGGGCCATATGGTCGAAACTAAGGATGAAGGTACGTACCACCTGCCACATCATGCAGTAGTAAAAGAAGAAGTTTGACAACTAAACTAAGAGTTGTATTTGACGCTTCCGCAAAAACCACTTTTAACGGAGTCTCAATAACGTGATGTAAATCGGGCCGCGACTACAAAAATACATGTTTGACATAATACTAAAATGGCGAAAATGGCAGTACGTAGCATCTGCAGATATTAAAAAAAATGTATCGGCAGATAAACATTGATCAAGACGATCAAAAATATTTGCGTATTTTGTGGAGAAATTCACCGCAGAAAAAATTAAGAAAATATAAATTGACAACGGTAACGTACGGTACTGCATCAGCACCTTATTTACCTACAAGGGTACTTGCAGAGATGCGGAGTCAGGATGAAGTGGTTAGTGAAATTATCCGAGATGACTTCTACATGGATGATTTAATGACAGGAGGTAATACTGTAAAAGAATCAAAACACAAAGTTCAGCAG
>NW_027173437.1:0-117365 GCF_018151085.1 Drosophila tropicalis
GATAAACCAACAAAACAAATTCTTAACTTGCACACAACGAAAACAGCTTTACAAATGTGAAATAAATCGATTCGAAAATTAATAAAGTTAAGTGCAACCCGAAAGCGAGAATTACAAATCAAACAAACAGGGATTGAAAATCTTGTACCAGAAAATGCACGTAAATGAAGTGAACAAAGTGATTCATCATTTCAAATGGACAATATTGGGCCAGCATAAGGATAAACGCCTTTGGATGCCAAGCAGCAGGGCATACATGTATCCTACCCCTTACTCTCAGTAATTCGGTACCGCCCTCTTCCCCTTTACCCTTGCCCCATTGTTGTTGGCCTCTTCTGAATGCTTTAGCATTTTGGTCAATATTTGTGCTGCGCTTTTGCGTGTCCTGCCGTAGCAATCGAGGCCATCCAGAAGCACATGTGCTGGAGTCAGCCTGCATATGGAGATGTCGTAGCATGTCTGATCGTTTTCTCTTTCTTCAAGTCTTTTAAATATTCTATATTGTTTATTCCTGCCATTTTATACCCTTGCAAAAAGGGTATATTCATTTTGTGCAACGCATAGAAGGAAGCATCTCCGCCCATACACCTCATGGATCATGGGACCAACTCTGTATTATTTTGTTTCGTCGGATTTCTAACTATGCATGAGCGTAGTTAATTAGAGGGAAAAACAATTTTTAAAACCAAAACAACCAAACATCCAAGTAGGCTGGTTTATGACCAAAAAAGTGTACCCAAGGCATGCCAGCAAAAATATTCATTCATAGTGAAGCAGAAAAATCTGGAAAAAGACAAACTAAAAATATATTTTGAGGGACATTATAGACAAAGAATAATGTCCCACCCTGAGTAAACAAACAAGCTGCGATACATTCCAACGCAACAAACGGCCAGATACAAACGCAGCCAAGACACAAACCAAAGATACGAATAAGACCAAGCACAGGAGTGGTTGTATGAGAATAGAATTGGCTGTATAAGAATAAAATTGGCTGTAGATGTACAAATGGAACAAGGCCGGTCAAGCTTGGCCGATGAACCCCCATGCAACCGCTGGCAATTCGTACAAGCGGGAAGATGCGTGGGAAACATAACACGATAGTTCGGCCGTATAAGAGCCGATAAACGGCCGATCGAACGGGGCGACATCGGGCCACACGCAACCGCTGGCGATTTCGTACAAGCGGGAAGATGCGTGGGAAACGTAGTGATAAGTTCGGCTGTATAAGAGTGAATCAACATGGCCGATCGAACCCCCACCCCAACCGCTGGCGATTTCGCACAAGCGGAAGATGCGTGGGTAACAATGCAAGAGTTTCGGCTGTATAAGAGCAAATGAAACAAGGCTTGAGGGCATAGTACAAGCAAAAATGGCATTGGCCTATTAAGAAATCCAAAATGCATGAGAATGCCATACGTGTGATGTGGGGAACAATACGGTGGATGAGCATACACCCACATTACACGTACGTGTGCGACCCGCGAGAGAGGGTACCGGTGGCCAATGCAGGCACCCTCTCTGCACGTCACGCATGCGAAACGGAATGCAGTTAGATCGCGAGCAGCCGAAATCATGCGAACGAAAGAGAGCAAAGTGACGGCCAAGCAAGCGCGAAAGACGGGTGCGGGGGACGCTTGGTACCGAAACGAAACCAAGTGAGGGCTATGCTGTAATCGGGGGAAAGCATAGATACGAGAATCAATAATGGCTTGTGGATTTGTGGGGGGAATATGCAAGCCGAAGGGGGAGGGATGAGCAATGGGAAGCGCTCTATCAATAGATACAATATGCGCGTTGGATTGCGATATATATAAAATCAATTACCATTATATATTAGATTAATCAGGCAAATTATTATTAAACGATAAAGTTTAAATACAACGAATATATATGTATGCACAATTATAATGTGGGAATAAAGTGAGCGAAGTTGGGTATGACAAAGCGGATTAGGGGAGCGACGGGCGACGGCAACGCCGCCAGAAAAAGGAAAGCAGCGAAAGTCAACGAGGATACGAGTGGCAGCCAATGGGAAGGTGACGCCAACATAAGAAAGTGATGGATGTCAGTGTATACAAGCAAGGAAGACAAGGACAAGGGATGGATGGACGCACGCCACAAAGAAAGTGGACATATGCGCAAAGGATTTCGGGACTTTCACCACGCATAGCAACAAGTGGATGCGTGGGTGAAAGCAGAGGGTTGATGGAAATGTACCAGCTGTATAGCGGTACTACACCAAACTATTCCTGAGGCCGTGGGAGCTGCCTATATAAAGGCAACGCCCATCAAGCAAATTATCAAGTCTACAAGTCGTGATGCCGAGGGAGTTTTAAGGCCTTTCGAGTAACCTTGAATGATACCCCTCGGCTAACCATTTTTCTACTGTTGATACCTTTATCAACGAAGATAAGCCTCGGCCGTTCGTATACTGGGCATTCGTCACTTAATAATATTTTCATTTCGACTGGACTCTTCTTTGAAGACTGTGGTACATAACTGTGAATAAGCTGCTTGACTTCTTTGACGTCCGAGTTAAATGGCACAAATCTATTTCACTCTTTTCTTCTTCAGCTAATAAACACAAACTCTCAAATTCCTGTAACATACCCTTCGGAGTTTTCACTTCTTCATTGTGTACAGTTTCTTTGGCTTCTGTGTTTGGCATCCACTTCTTCTTCTCTAGGCTTAAAAGTAGCATTTCCTTTTGTGATAACCAAATTAGCTAATTCTAAAATGTTGTTTCAATCACTACTTCGTAGTCAATATCCTCTTTTCTATAAACATGGAACGTTAAGGGCCATTGAAGACCATCAATAGTCACCTACGCTTTAAAACTACCTATAGTATTTAACTCACTTTTACACACTCCCAATAAACGGTTTCGTTCATCGTTTAATTCTATACCATGAAGTTTTCTGATAATATCATCTCTTATTAGACATAGATCACATCCTGTATCTATGAGTGCAGACAGCTCAACGTTTCCACATGATATTGTTTTGAAAATAGCTTTTCCTTTTACATTGATTTCTTTTGACATTGTACTAGCCCTACTGTATTCCTTTTAGTATCTAATTTACGTGTCGGGCATACTGATGCTTTATGCCCTATCTGATCGCATTTAAAGCACTTAATCTTCGGACACTCACTCATCAAATGAGATACTTCGCCACACTTATAGCATTTTCTCGGTTGTTTAGATATTTCCGCTTTTTTATCTTCCTTCTCATTATGATTTCTATTTCTATTTACCACTTGAGGGTGACCAAAGTAAACCTTTTCGTAAATTGTAATCTGTTCCTTCAGCTGAATGAATGTCTTTGCCTGATACAGGTTACTTTTGTTAGCTTTTGAATCAGGTATTCCTTCTATGAAATATTCTATAAGACTAGCTTCATCTTAATTTATGGAACTGACAATTTCCCTCAGACTATAAAGGTACTCACGGAAATCTTCATTTGGGCGTTTACGTCTATTTCGCAACAATTTATGTACTTCAATTGCTGATACTTCTGCGCCGAACTCGCTTAACAAAATTCTTTTTAATGATATCCAATCAGTCACTCCTCGCTCACTACGCACAAAAACTTTTGCTGCACCTTATAATAATTGCTTCGCATAGATAAATTTCTGTAAAGAGTTCCATTGAACTGCTTCTGCATTATCTTCAAAATCCCGTAACCAATTTTCTATAGACGGTTGACCTGACCAAACGAAGAAAGAGAATCCTCTTTGTAATATTTGTTTAGTTGGCTTAGTATTAGTTTAATTTTTAATAAAAGCACAATAATCTTTTTTAATTGTTTTATGATTGATTTTATTTTATTAGATTTTATTATCTCGATTTTCACACGACCAGCCACTTACAAGTAAGGAAGACAGTGTGCCCGTACATTATTTTTTAGGCCTTTTATAATGTTATTTTTGCAGGTCTACATAACGTCGCAACTTTAGCTATGTTATGTTATTCAACACGCCCCCCTCAAAAATTACATTATGTTAATTTTCAAAAAACAAATTCAAATAATAATTTAATTACTGTGACTGGTGCGTGTACTCTGGGAGGTATTACAATATGATCTGGCATTCACCATTAAGATTGGAAAAACCCAGAAAAACCAATCAGATCATTTATATCATTTAAGCAAAACAAACATTATTTTCATTTCAAAAAAGTTACGTTAAACATTACTTAAAAATTAACTTCAGTTTAGTTTATGAGATTTTGTTAAATTGTATATTTTGTTTCTTTTGACTTCTCCAAGCAGTCCCATCTTGCCTCTCAGCTCCATGAACCTTCCAGATGATAACGGTTTTGTAAAAATATCAGCCAGTTGATTTTCTGTGGGAATATACTCAATAGCAATAAGATTATTTTCTACTTGCTCTCTGGCAAAATGATATTTAATATCTATGTGCTTTGACCGCTTATGACATGATGAACTACTGGCTATGCTTATACAACCCTGGTTATCTTCAAATATTTTTATAGGTTTGTCTAATTTAATATAAATACTTTTTGAAAGAGACTTCAGCCATAAGGCTTCTCTTACAGCTTCAAACAAGGCCATATACTCTGCTTCAGTAGATGATGCCGCTACTGAATTCTGCCTTTTTGTGTTCCAACAAATAAGATTTGAATTAAACATTTGAAAACGATAACCTGTTGTGCTTTTTCTATCAGTTTCATTCCCACCCCAATCGGAGTCAACATAGCCAACGAACACATCTTCAAAATCAATATTTTTTTTAAAAATTAGTTTCATGTCAATGTTTCCTTTAAGGTATCTCAGAACCCTTTTTAAACCTTTCCAAAGTTCTATATTATTTTTATTAGTATATCTACTTAGAATATTGACGGCTGTTGCAATATCCGGACGAGTACAAAGCATAATGTACATTAAACTTCCAATCAAATTTCGACAAGGAGCATCGTATGTGTCGTCTGAGTTTAACATTTCATAATTTAGTTTACTTGGAAGTGGATTATTTACAGATTTACATTCCTCCATATTAAATTTAGTTAAAACCCTTTTTATATATGCAGATTGGCTTAACAATATCTGATCTTGGCATATTTCAATTTTCATTCCAATAAAGTGTCGTATTTCCCCAAGATCTGTCATTCTAAACTTTGTAATAAGATATTGTTTGAAACTGCAATCTCAGGTCAGTGTGTGTTGGCTGTGGCGAACATCATAAAGATGGCATTTGCACCAAGGACAGAAACAATGTCGCACTAAGATTATGCAGTAACTGTGGAGGGAACCACACGGCCAACTACAGAGGATGTCCTGTCTTCAAGGATCTTAAATCTCACCTAAACGGGCGCAAACCCCCAGCTGGACCAAAAATCACCGTCAACGCCTCTAAAACTACACCGGAGGTATTCTTCGCCAAGGCTGTTAGATCATCTAACATGCCTGCTACATACAGTCCTAGTGTATCCTTCGCTAGTGTGCTCCGAACTGGACAGACGGAGCCCGCAAAAGAGACCCCGTCACTCCACCATCTACAGAATCCGCAACCTAACGCACCAGAGCTTGGCCAGCAAACTCCAAGTGGCTTAGAAGCCCTATTGATCTCACTCAATCAAAACATGACCACTTTTATGACGTTCATGCAAACTGTATGCAAGAACTGATGCGGAATCAAAACCTGCTTATCCAGAAGCTTATCGAGAATAAATAATGGCTTCCCTACGTCTATGTCTTTGGAATGCTAACGGCATCTCCAAGCACAAAAATGAACTGCAACTATTTCTAGACTCAAGTGAAATCGACGTTTTGCTGATTTCGGAAACACATTTAACATCAAAAAATAATTTTCAAATACCAAAATATACCTTCTATGCAACAAACCATCCAGACGGAAAAGCTCATGGCGGGACTGGTATCCTAATCAAAAACCGTATAAAACACTCTTTCCTCAACAGATTTGAAACACAGCACCTACAAGCAAATGCTATAACCGTCCAAACCAGCTGCGGCAACACTACATTGGTTGCCCTGTACTGCCCACCACGCTTCTCAATCTCTGAAAAGGAATTTACCGATTTCTTTAACACACTCGGAGATCGCTTCATTGCAGCAGGGGACTATACCGCCAAACATACGCACTGGGGATCTCGCCTGGTAAATCCTAAAGGCAAGCAGTTGTACAACACAATAGTCAACCCTCTCAATAAGATGGATTGCGTCTCACCGGGTAGGCCTACTTATTGGTCCACAGATCCACAGAAAGTGCCTGACTTGATTGATTTCGCAGTAACCAAGAGGATTCCACGTAATCGGATCACTGCGGATACACTGCTAGATTTAACTTCCGATCACTCTCCAGTACTATTCACACTATTAACAAGACCTCAAGTACTTGATCGCCCATATAGGCTTACAAACAACAAAACAAATTGGCTTAAATTTAAAATGTACATGAGTGCCCACATTGACTGTTCGCCGAAACTGGATGCTGCAGAGGACATTGATATGTGCGTCTCTGCACTTGAGTCTATGATGGCAGCTGCAGCAAGAGTATGTACTCCACCTGCCTCTTCTTACACTAAACCTGTTGACAGTCTAAGAAGAGAATGGCGGATTACTCGCTCACCAGCAGCAAAACTTCGCCTAAGGCATGCTATTCGCAACCTCTCCAAGGCGTTAAGACAAGAGGAAAGCTGGGCTCAAAGAAAATACATAGAAAAGCTCAGCCCAACCAGCACTAAACATCCTCTGTGGAAAGCCCACCCAACTTTAAGCGCTCCTGCAGAGACAATTTCACCGATAAGGAGTCCAACCGGTGGATGGGCCCGCAGTGACGAAGAGAGGGCATCCGTATTTGCCACACATCTTAAAATGGTTTTCCAGCCAAATCCAACATCAAACTCATCTGTACTTCCCCCTTCGAGCACACTAACGGATAGTGAGTACTCGGAACTCCAATCGGACGAGATCACTGCAGTTATTAAAAACCACATAAAGCCAAAAAAGCCCCTGGCCATGACCTAATCACACCGAAAATGATCCAGGAACTCCCTATCATTGTCATACAATACATCTGCAAACTGTTCAACGCTATAATAAGAATTGGCTACTTCCCCAAAACATGGAAAAGGTCCACTATCATCATGATTCCTAAAGTGGGAAAGGACAAAAACCCAGCCATCATCCTATAGGCCAATTAGTTTGCTGCCATGTCTTTCGAAGCTTTTGGAAAGGGCCGCTGAGGCCCCGACTAAACTCATTTCTGGCATCGGAGAACACAATCCCTTCACACCAGTTCGGCTTCCGCGAAAAACTTGGTACAATTGAACAAGTCAATCGCATAACATCCGAAATACGAACAGCATTCGAACTAAAAGAATACTGTGCGGCTGTCTTTCTCGACGTTGCCCAGGCTTTCGATAGAGTTTGGCTGGAGGGTCTGATGTTCAAAATCCGGCAAAAACTGCCACAGTACACCCACAAACTCATGGAATCTTACCTTTACAATAGGCAATTCGCTGTAAGATGTAATGGCTCCGTCTCGGCTGATTTTGAAATCAAAGCTGTTGTACCGCAAGGCAGTGTACTCGGCCCATTGCTCTATCTACTGTACACTGCAGACTTACCAACGAGTTTAGGACTTACAACGTCCACTTTTGCCGATGACACGGCAATCCTCAGCAGATCCAAATGCCCAATACAAGCCTCTGCAAAAATTAGAGGAACACCCTCAAGGTGGTAGAGGAATGGCTAGCAACCTGGCGTATCCGGGTCAACGAGCAGAAATGCAAACATGTTACATTTACGCTTAACAGAAGAAACTGTCCAGCTCTAATGCTAAACAACGTACCAGTTCCTCAAGCCGTGGATGTCACTTACCTTGGCATCCACCTAGACAGAAGACTAACTTGGCGCAAGCACATCGAAAGCAAAAAGTCACAGCTTAAACTGAAAGCAAGTAGCCTACATTGGATCATCAATGCTCGGTCCCCTACGTCTGGAATATAAAGTCCTCATAACAACTCCGTACTGAAACCCATTTGGACTTACGGAGCCGTACTATGGGGGAAGGGCAAGTACCAGCAATGTCGATATTATAAGAGCGCAGTCGAATCAATCACGGGGCCCCATGGCATATACTGGAACGACAACTTACAAATGATCTAAATATACACAACGTGAAATCTGAAATAGGTAGTCAACAACTAAAGTATTCTGCGAAACTGGATGCACACCCAAATGTTTCTTGCCAATTCCCTTACGCGAACTAATAATAGAACTCGTCTTAAAGGAAGTGACAGACCAACCCAATAACAAGTGATTCAGGCCGTCTGCAATATCCCCAGGAATTTATCTTAGGAAGTACTATATTAAGAAAAATATCTCAAACTTGTTGTTAGGCTCTAATTTGGGAGTAAGATTCAACAAATATATATTAAACGTTAAAAAAAAAAAAAAAAAAAAAAAAAAAAAAAACCTAATCTATTGCAGTACCCAGATTTTAGCAAAGGAATTTGGAAAACAGTGCCGAACAGACCATAGACCATTAACATATTTACTCTCCATGGTCAACCCGAGTTGAAAACTAACACGCATGCGGCTAAATTGGAAGAGTACGACTTTTTACAGTAGAGTATTTGAGAGGTAAGAGCAGAGATGCCTCAGACAATACGTCCAATGCTGACATTGGAAAGAGACCGACTATAAGCTTGCCCAACTGATAAAGATCGGGTGACTATATCATATAGCTCCCATAGGTACGATCCGGTGGAAAACTGTGACTGTGATCAATATATTCGTTATTTCCCATTATTGTAGGCCATTCTTTCGCAAACATAAGTCTTTTTTAGATAAAACGTTCTTCCAAATTGATGGCTAATAGGTAAGGAAAGAGTTGCCAAAAAAGTTGCAAGGGTATACAAACTTTGACGCGGTCGAAGTTAGCCCCAGCCCTCTGGTGCAGGAGTGGGTGTTGTTTTTATACCCTTGCAGAGGGTATTATAAAATTGGTCAGATGTTTGAAACGCACAGAAGGAGACGTTTCCGACCGCATAAAGTATATATATTCTTGCTCAGCATGAGTAGCTGAGTCGATATAGCCTTGTCCGTCTGTCCGTCCGTCCGTCCGTCTGTGCAAATCAACTTCACGCCGCCATCTTAAGAGCTATCGAGATGAAATTTGGTATTTGGGCCAAAATTTTAAACTGATCGAATAAATAGAACACAAGTTACAGTCAATATAAATCGGTCCAACCGCTGCTCGGCAGCGCTGCTTGCTGCCTACTATGTCATCATCAAATTAACAGAGCACATGCATACACACACAGACGCAAAGCTACATGAACTGTATGTGTATGCGTGCGTTGCTTAGGGAATGATGGAAGAAGAAGAAAAATTTGTAGTAAAAAGAATAATAATGTTTTGTTTGTGTATTGATGAATTGTGTTGCAGGGTGTTCGTGGAGGGACGGAACGATATGTGGAATCGGGTGCCAAATACCGAAATACCCTTGCAACATGTTGCAATTGTCACCCTGGACATATGTAGGATGGGGGACGGCAGCGTTCTGGAGCGCATAGATCCCACAGGAGCCGGAGATGACCCATCCTTTGGCCTGCGGGCCGCTATGACCAGGCACACAGCTTGGTTGGATGACCTCATGATAGAGATCTGCCCCGAGCACCACGGACACCGACGCCGGCCGATAGAAATTGGGGTCGGCCAGGATCAGTTTGGCGAATTTCTTACGGACCGTCGCCGACACTTCCCGGATGGGAGTGCGGATGAGCAGGGCCACTTCGACCCGGGATATAACGTTCCGCCGCAACATACGGTCGGACGTCGACTCGATGACGGCCGTGCATACTTGGTCGACCCCGACCTTGGTCACAGCCAGCACCAGGGACCGGGCAAACGAAAAATTTATGCGACTCTCAGCCACACACGCATCGGGGAGGACGCGGGTTTCGAAGGACTTCAACCCATTGCCAAACCGGATGACTGCTGTTGCCATGACAGTCGTCGTGATAGCTTGGAGCAGGGAGGATAAGGAGATCTCGCGGGCGCCTTCTGGAGAAGCGGAGCGGTCGGACGATGATCGGGAAGGGGGTTGTGGCAGTGGTGCAGCACGCCAGGAAAAGGGTGACTGGCTGCGACGCCGCGCTAAGGCGCGTTGTCTCGGCGGTTGGTCGGCCATATGGAGCAGGGTATGGTGATTTTGCCCGCATCTTCGGCAACCATTGCGACTCAGGCACGCGTCGGATGAGTATAAGCACCGCCCGGAGCCGCTATTCCCCTCGGAGGTTCAGGAAGCGCTGACACTACCGGAGTGCGTAAACCCCCGACAGACCCGGCATCGGTACGCGTTCGTCCCATGTGGAGAGGCGATCTGAAGAGCTTCAACGAGGTCGCCGGTCTGGAGACTGCGAGCCGGTGATTTCCACTTATTCCGTTTATGGAGCTCCTTAAGGTATTCTCTCTTCCAAAGGCGGCAGAAAGCCTGCTGGATTGCCTTCAGTCGCTGCCATCGGTTGATTAGCGACATGGGCTCGACTAGAATCTCCGGTTCCGCAATGGATAAAAGCGGTCCTCCAATAAGGAAGTGTCCCGGGCTCAATGCCAGCAGATCCTCTGGGTCCTCGCTCATGGGAGAAATTGGCCTTCTTGATCTCGAAAAGCCCTGCGAAGTCAATGCCCGTGTGGGTGAAAGGCCTGGAGTACGTGATGAGCTATCGAGGGAGATCACCCATCATTTGAGTCTGTAGTCGTCGTGGAATCCAGAATTTGTTTCGCAGATACCGCACCATCAGTTGATTGCCGCCATGCAACGTGATGCGGTGGGCGAAATCGACGAGCATGCGCGTGAAATGGGTATTATAGGTGTTTACGCCAACGTCTCGCCATAAAAGAGCTTCAAGCTGCCTTTCAATCTGCGGGCCTCCCGCTTCGGAAGTGGACTTCCAATAAGAAGGAATTACTTCAAGCTATCCCGAGAGAGCACCTGCTGCGAGAGGACTTTCTCGAGCTGGAAGACGCAAGCACTG
Organism: Drosophila tropicalis; assembly: GCF_018151085.1. Taxonomy (NCBI): domain Eukaryota; kingdom Metazoa; phylum Arthropoda; class Insecta; order Diptera; family Drosophilidae; genus Drosophila; species Drosophila tropicalis. Next base: position 11,030 of record NW_027173437.1, read on the forward strand.
CGAAAACCTTGGGAATCCGCTGGCAAGCCGCCGAGGACGTCTACTTCTTCACCGTTGCGGACACACCATTGAAGGAGTTGATCTCCAAGAGGCAGGTTCTGTCCCATATCGATAAACTCTTCGACCCCGCTGGCTGGCTAGCCCCATTTGTTATCCGAGCGAAGATTTTCATGCAGCAAATCTGGCTAACCGAACTGGGCTGGGATGACGCTCTGCCGCCTCTCCTGCTGCAGCAATGGCACGAATTCTTGCAGGATTACCCAGGCCTCAGTCAACTCCGCATGCCCCGTTGGCTAAACACCAGCGATACGCTCTCGTGGGAGCTTCATGGCTTCTGTGACGCGTCATAGAAAGCGTATGGAGCAGCCCTATATGTGTGGGTTCGGTTTCGCGATCAAGTAAGCGTCCATTTATTAGCGGCTAAGACCCGTGTAGCTCCAGTCAAAACAGTCTCGCTGCCTCGGCTGGAGTTGTGCGGAGCGGTTTTGCTAGCCGATCTCTGGGCGTCGATCGTGCCTGAACTCCTAATCCCACCTGCAACCTCCCAGTTTTGGACCCACTCCACCATTGTGTTGGTTTGGCTCAATAAACCCCAATCGGGTATGCAGCATCTCCAAAAGCACCAGTGGCCAAAGCTGGTCACATGTGCGTTCCGTGGATAACCCCGCTCTGGCAAGCCGTGGAGTCTCCGCGGCCGAGTTATCGGCCGGTAGCCTCCTCTGCCTGCATTTCTAGCAAAGCAGCTACGCGGTCTTAGCTTTAGTTAACAATTGTATCAGAATTAAGAATCATTGAATAAACTATGCTCAAATGCAAAAGACATATTTGTGTCCCATATAAATATTCAAACTTAATACAATCTTGGATTATTATCCTACATGGTGACCGTGACAAAAGTCAAATATATATATATATATATATGAAAGAATATATATATATATATACGCACACACGCACAATAGGCAGGGATATATGTAAAAAAAAAAGGGAAAACAAAACACTTAATTATAATACATGAAAAAAATTTTTTTTTTAAAAAACCAAAATATTCAAAATCAAACAATAGTAAAAAAAAACAAAAATTTTTTTTTAATTTGAATGTTTAACAATAGAATAAATAAGTTTGATGACATATTTGATGAACCCAATATGGGGTTAATAGATACCAAGACAATGGACTCCACTGGTAATGTAATAAACAAAATATAGTGATCAAATGTCGATTTAAAATCAACAAATGCACAAAAGTGCATTAATAATTGTAGTAATATTACGCGCTTATGTGTTATCCAAAGCATATAAATTACACAATAAATGTGTAACAAAAAGAGCCTTAAGCCATGCTAATGATCTTGACAAGATCTAAATAACATAAGTATGCAACAATTATTGTAACAGTGCATTTAAAAAAAAAAAATTATTGTTCGTGGAGGGGCGGAAGGATCCCAATAAATTACAAGTGGTTGGCTGGTGCCAATTTCTTCTGGGTGAGCGAGGGATGAATTAATAACGCGCGATAACTTCGGTTAAAAAACTTATGCTTTATTAAATGCACAGGTGGCCGACACACACGAAATGTTTCGGGTTAAAAGTATACAAATTTCGAGATAGAAAATTCTGAAGAGAAGGAACGGGTGTTCGGGTGAAAAACTCGGATTAGATTCAATATGGCGGTTTACAGGAGAACCCTTCGTCACCCTCCTCAGTATGACCGAATTCGGTTTTGGGAAAAACCCTACCCCTCACTCTCTGCTGTTCACCCGGTGGCGTGAACATACCGCCCCCCCCTTGCAACAAGTTGCAATTGCCTCGCTGGACATGTCTAAGGATGGGGGATGGCAGCGTTCTGGATCGCCAAGACACGGGTGGAGATGGAGGGGGAACTTTGGATGCAGATGGAGTAGGCGGCACGATGGCTGAAGACCTTTGGATAGAAGCCCGAATGAAAGGCAGGTGCTTTTCGGGTCTTTGCTCCTTGGGTTGGATGTACGCGACAGAGCTGTCGATGTGCAAGAGCGTGTGGTGTTGCTTGCCTCATCGATGGCATCCTGCTGTGCTCCTGCAGGAACCATTGGAATGCTCATGAGCCAAACAGTTCCGGCAGTATCCGTTGCTCAAGACTACCCGTAGCCTGTCGTCAGCTCGTAGTCCTCGAAACTGTCGGCACTGACGGAGCGCGTGTGCCCCTTGACAAACGCGGCACCTGAAGCAATTGGAACTGCGTTCTAAATCGGATGGTGCTGCTGTCCTTAGAGACATTTTCGGGCTGCTGGAGGAGGTGGACCGAGACCTTCTGGATTTTCCAGTAACGGATCCACAGAGAACCCATCCGAACATCGTCTCGATCCCCACGAAAGAATCACCAACATTCTTGATGATTCGTTCCCCAAGGATAGTGGGAAGGAGCTCGGCTCCAAGCACCAAATCCACAGGAGCTCTTTGGTGAAATTGCGGATCAGCGAGCGGAAGGTCAAGCGAATCCTGCTTCACCTTATTCGGGACGGCGCGGGACGGAAGTTCTTCAGCTACACTAGGCAGCACCACGGCGACTGCTTGGAACTGTCGCAGCGGTTCGTCAGGAGGAGAAATCTGTAGGCGGCACACTTTGTCGCCGCTACCAGCATCGCCCAGCAATGCCCAATGCCGCGAATGGTAGTTGATACTTTGCAGCTTGGAGGATTAATCAATTCAAACATTCTTTGGGAAATAAAGGACGCTTCGGATCCCATATCAATCAAAGCGCGGATTTGAAACTGCTTGCCACGATGATGAATAGTTACCCTTGCAGTACCCAGGAGGCCAGTGTTGCGAGTGGAGGCGAAGTAACTTCCCACGTTTACATGAGGGCTGCTGGAAGAATCGGAGGACGCAGGAATCGGAATTATACAAGCATCAGGTGCTGAGCTCTCTTGCACTTGAGCGGAAAAGGCCTGAGCTCGTGCCGTAGGTTTTCGGCTTACGGATGGAAAGGTCTGACCGCTAGGGTTTGGTTGAAGGACATCTGTGGCCTCTAGTACACGGTGGCGATCAGTTAGGAATCGATTCAGGTCGTCCCAGGATGAGACGGCGGTCTTAGTTGGAACGGACTGTTCCCACAACAGAAGGGTGGATTTGGGCATTTTGCTCGTACAGATTGCTATGAGAAGGATGTCCCAATTGTCTGTACAAGCCCCGGAAAGCTCAAGACCGGTTAAGCAACCTTGAATTGACGTCTGCAGTTCTCTCAACGCTTTGCCAGACTCTTGTGTTACAGCTGGGATCTGTAGAAGCTGCTTGGCTTGGGTCATAATCAATAATCGATTATTTTCGTATCGCGCAGTGAGGTTATCCCACGCGGACTGGAACCCTTCATTGGTCAAGGGTGACCTAGAAACAATGCCTCTGGCTTCACCGCGAGTTTTGCAACTTAAGTGGTAAAGTTTCTCCACTTGTGTTAGGCTTGGATTATGGATAAAAATCGCGGTAAACAAATCACGGAATGTAGGCCAAGCCAGGCTGTCTCCGTTGAAGATTTCGACTTCGCACGGGGGAACTGTGTGGCTTTGGTGGGTGGAATCGACGGAGAGCCTGACTGGTGGGGAAGCTATTTTGGCGGACAACTGCTCGATTCGCTCTCCAAACAAAGTCCCGCCTCGCACATATACCATATAACAATATTCATGTTTAGCTTTAATTGTAGCGATGTGCTTCGGACTATCTTCGTTCTTTTGAGCCGTCAAGGCTTTATAGCATCGTGAAAACTCTGCCTCGACTTTTGTCCAAAGTGACTTAAGCTGGTCTAAGTGTATTTTAACGGAGACGAGTGGCACATCGTCAGCTAAAGCCTGGGACTCGCGAGTCTCGAACGCAAGAGCGTAAGTGGACTGTATAATTTAAGTATAGAGGAGGAGTGAGAAGAAGAAATGTCTCCTCTTTTTAATGAACACAATGAATAAGCATAGATAGCATAAATAAAATTAAAAGGATTTATAATTTTCCTCGCAGTTGTGTGAATAATTATAAGGATATATAATCACTTGGATATTAAAATTTATACAATGTGGAAAAATGTTTAAGTTTATAAGAGTATTTAAAAGTATGGAAAAATTGAGACCAGTAGGATTGGGAGTGCCGATAACTTTTCAATAAGGAAAAAAAAAACTCGGAATTAGTTTTTATTAAACGGACAAGATCAATTTCATGGATCCCTGAGGAAAAGATCAAAATGCACCAAGACAAGCCAAAATATTAATTCCATATAAATAAAGTTGTACTTATTTTTCTTTAGAAAATATTTTGCGAATTAAATTCAATCAGTCGATTGAAATATGTTTGCACAAAAAGAAAATCACGAAAGAAAAATGGATGTCGTGACCGAGTCACGGCTTGGCTCAAGTGTCAGCACTGATGAGACTTGAGTGTCAGCACTGATCGAGAGTCAGCTGTTCTGCCGATGTTTATGTTTTGTGAGTTCAATTAATTGTAAATTGTTTAACGAGGATCACGATTTCCTACTTTAATTATGTAGGTTTCGAATTATTAAATTGCGGAAAGCCAATCGGAGTGGCTGCAATTAATTTTGTGTGGGTGAATTCAAATTGTATGTGGACATATGTATGTGTGTAAATGTGTGCTTAACGCGGCAAAAGTATTACATGTGTATGTACCTATGTATGTACATACATATGTATGTATGGATGTAAAAATTATTTGACATAAATAATTTATGCCGATGGACTAATGATCAGCCCGTGGAGTGTGCTGTACACTTTAAGTAAAGGTAAGTGGTACTTTATAAATTCTCGATTATTAAGCACCTCTACTTGCAGGTTAGAAAACAGCTGTTTTTACATGTAGGAATGTATATGTGTGTATATACATACATATGTATGTATTGCTATGCAATTGGACTTTTGGACAATCCGAATTTCGAAGAATGGAAAAAAAAATGCACTTCATAAACACAAAAATGATCGGGAAATACCATGTAACCCTTGGAACAGCTCAGGTATGTACATACAAGTATACAAAAGTGTGTAGGTCGCTATAGAAGAGCGGGAAACCTCACACTTTTATAAGTTTGTAATGGAATATAATGTGAATGAGATTTTTAATAAGAAATGTTGTACTTATCAGGAATTCCGCCGATGCAAGCTGGAATAGCGGAAGGATATCCGGCTCGAAGGACCAATGTTCGTGGAGGGGCGGAAGGATCCCAATAAATTACAAGTGGTTGGCTGGTGCCAATTTCTTCTGGGTGAGCGAGGGATGAATTAATAACGCGCGATAACTTCGGTTAAAAAACTTATGCTTTATTAAATGCACAGGTGGCCGACACACACGAAATGTTTCGGGTTAAAAGTATACAAATTTCGAGATAGAAAATTCTGAAGAGAAGGAACGGGTGTTCGGGTGAAAAACTCGGATTAGATTCAATATGGCGGTTTACAGGAGAACCCTTCGTCACACTCCTCAGTATGACCGAATTCGGTTTTGGGAAAAACCCTACCCCTCACTCTCTGCTGTTCACCCGGTGGCGTGAACAATTATAAAAAAAAATATATATACCAATTTTCAAAATAAAAAATTAAACTGGAAAAAAAAAATATTTATATCAATTGATTAAGATGAGTAAAATAGATGATTATTTTAGGAAGATAGTAGATAGGCATCCCAGAATAGTTTCCCAATTAATTGAGGTTTTTAGAAGCGAGCAAAGTAATTCTCCTCAACGCTCGATATGTCTAATACAGATTAGGTCAGCTTACCTAGATATAACGGGAGAGGAATTCCCAGTACGATTGCACTAGGGTACAGATGAGTTTCATCCTCACAGTACCATATGTATGCTGTTACTCAAATGCAGCAGGCACACTTTGCTTCTACCTAATGGATGAAGCCCAACAGCAACAACAATAAAACAATTTTTTATCCAAGTTGCCAATCACAGTAAAAAATATGAGCAAAATAGAAACGACACATATCCAAAAGTACATTGATTTCCTGATACACTCAGGTGAAACAAATTACAAATACAGGTATCCCTCGTTTTCGATATAACGCGATTTGGAAATATTAGGGGTTTCAGTACAACGCGAAATTAAGGCTTATATAACGCGAAGGTAAAAATACATAATTATAAAATCTAATGATCCTTCGCTGGAGAGATCCAGCAAAATAATAAGGGAAATAGATATTAATCTAGCACCTTATTACGAAATTGAAAAGAGCTTAAAAAAATCACCCACCAAAAACTGATAACAGATTTTGCAATTATAAAACCAGTAGAAGAACCACAAGTTCCCATAACGTGTTTCTTATCCAATAGCGAAAACTATGTTGAAGAAATATCTTCTGATGAAGCTATTGCTCCCCCCAAAACGCCCACGTGCAAAGATCCTTGAAGACAGTGAAACAGATTAAATACCATATGAAGTTTGAAGAATAACAATGAAGCTTGAATTTTGAAATATGTATGTACATATGTATTATTATTATTATGTATTATTATTGTGTATAAGAATTGTATAAGAAAGTATGAACTTTAGTATTGAGTTAAAATATATGTGCATCTGTTATTTTGTATGTATTTTACTTTAAAAAAAACCTATTGGAACATAACCACCAAATTTATATGAAAACTATAATTTAGATAACGCGCAATTACATAACAATATATAAAAGAAAATTTCAAAAAATCCTATAAATGCGTAACGCAGAATAGGAATATCCAAAGAGAAACTATAAACAAGCACGCAAAAATTCTGGTTGATTCTTTCAACGAAGCAAGAAATTTAGTGCATGTTAATAGAGAGAACATAGGTAAAACAAATTTTTCAAAGATTTCCAAACCTAACGTGCAAATCTAATCTCTATAAAAACATAATACAATTTCGATATATTTGTTCCTACAGTACTTAATTCACCTCTGAGCATAGACACTTGTAAAAATGAAAAAGTGAAACGAAGAGCATATATGAAGGACATTTACATGGCCATTCCTGAATTCAACGGAACGAAAATGCAACTCCAAAGATTCATAGCAGCTTTGAGGTTGGTGGATATGATGAAAGGTGACTACGAAAGAATAGCAGTTGAGGTAATAAAATCAAAAATTATTGGCCCAACACTATATGAAGTCAAACAAGAAACTTCAATTGCAAGGCAGTGTAGTTGGTGAAATATCCAAAGTTATAAAAGCCAAATTGAAGAATACCACTCAGAAAGGTAAAACCGCTGACAAATTCACTTCAGAGATAGATAACTTACGCAAAACCCTACAAGCTGCGTATATCGATGAAGGTGTGCCAGTGGCACTTGCCTTTAAAAAATAGAAGCAATGATTGAAAATTGCGAGCAAAACAGAATTAAAACTATACTTGACTTCGGGAAACTCCCAAGCACCTTTAGATACTCAGCAGTAAAAAGTAATAAGATTCACGCCATCAGTTTTAACCAAAATACTTTTGTTACCTTCACGAATGTGGCAACGGGAAAAAAAGTTAGTATTCTTAATAACACAGGATCGGAACTATCTATCGTAAAAGAAAATTTCGACAATTTTCATTGCATCCAAACCAATAAAATCATCAATATACAAGGAATTAGTCAAGAAGTAACTAAATCCATAGGGTTTACTTCTGTTGAAATATAATCGTCAAAATATATAATCCCAAACGAATTTCACAAGTCGCACAATCAAACGTTAAGAAATATACTCGGATACTGATTTCCACAGACTCAAGAGGGTGTCTTAAATGTGAGTCTAAGGAGCATAATGTATACAACTGTGACCAGTTCTTGGCCCTCTCCGTGGAGATGCGCTACTCATTTGCTAAGGAGAAACGTTTGTGTTTCAGTTGTCTAAGGCCTGAGCATGGTATTTCAAGATGTGAATCCAAGTGTAGATGCAAACATTGTCAGGACAAACACCACACGCTGCTACATCGCCAAGTCGAAGAGAAGAGCGTTAACCCCACAGTAGCCATGATTGCCGAAATTAAGCGAGTAAAGCATTGCATACGATCAGTGGGCCTCTTGTGCTCACCATCTCGAATACTTGTCTCAGGAGCTTCGTCAATCAAGGCCGATACTACAAGAGGGGTCAGCGCAGTACATTTGAAATCAAGGTTCTCAAAGCATACACTAGATATTACAGCTCATGTCTTAAGTAAGATAACTACTCTTTTGCCAAAGGATGAAGTCGACCCGGCCGTTTTGAAAGTTTTCGATAGGTTAGAACTGGCTGATACACCGGAAACCAGCGCTAAGCATGAGGACATTTTGTTGGGTAGCGACTACGTGTGGTCCGCATTCACAGGAGAGAAGGTATTAGATAAGCATGGAAATATAATTGCAATATCCACAATATTCGGGTGTGTGGTCACCTCAATTGCAGCTAAACAAGGATCAAATACAGCATCTCTGTTATCAACGATCGAAATAAATACATCGCTCCAAAGATTTTGGGAATTGGAAGAATTAAGTGGCAGTTTACCGCCGACTGCTGATGATTTGAAGGTCGAGAATCATTTTCGCTCTACACACTTTCGCGACTCAAATGGAAGGTATAGTGTTTTATATGCCTCACCATCCGGTTATTGGTACGAAATTGAGAATTGTATTTGATGTATCTTGAAATAGGCGAAGGCAAGGTTTGACTTGAAGTGATTTGTTGGGGCCGCAAGCCCGGTATTTATAGGAGAACGTTTACATTGGTCTAATGGCTAGTGTCCTTAACGGTACTTAAAGCTAAACGTTATGCTTAAGTTCTAATTACTTATAATCTATCCCTAGAAGTATGTGGCCTAATCTTATCCCTAAAAGTATACTACACCTCCTTTTTTTTAAAAAGAAAAATTTATATTTTTCTAACATCCTTTTTATGTTATTTTTATTCTATCTAAATGTACTGTTTGCTTTTTGTTTTTATCATCCGCTATTACTATATTATTGTTAGGACCTATGCTCTGTATTGTATATTTGCCTGTGTATTTGTTATCTAATTTATGTCCTGTATCATTTTTTAAAAGTATGTCTTGTCCTTCAGTTAGCGATACTTTTTTTGTATTTTTATCATATGTTTCTTTTTGTAATGCTTTAAATTCAATAAAGAAATAAAATTTAAATTGCAAATAGCAATTTAAAAAATATTATCGAAAATATTTTGTGCTATTTGTAATTTAAATTTTATTTCTTTATTGAAATCATCAATGTTGTAAATGGGTTCTACCGTTTCAGACGAGAATGGGACAGTTTTAGGATGTTTTGCAAAGACTAGTTCAAAAGGTGCATAACCATGTACGGTGGATGGAGTGGTGTTAAAGCAATATGTGAAGTATGCTAGATATTCATCCCAATCGTCTTTTTTTATGGATATATATGACCTGATGTATTCATTGAAAGTTCTATGGCTTCTTTCTACTGTTCCAAGAGTTTGATGATGGTGCGCCGTGGAATTAATTTTAGTTATGTTAAAATTTTTGCAAAGTTCTATTAGTATTGAATTCATATATTCTGTTCCCATGTCTGTTAGAATTGTTTTCACTGAACCGTAAATTAAAATGAATTTTTCCAATATTGCCTTTGCAACCGCTTTTGCACTTTTGTTTGGTATTGGTATTGATATGAGATATTTGGACAGATCGCAGATAATAGTAACTGCGTATTCATTACCGTTCATTGTTTTTGGTATTGGTCCAATTGTATCTATTATTATTGTGTCAAAAGTGGTTAGAGGGGTTGGTGTTATGACCAATGGGGAGTGGTTGTGTCTGGTTACTTTAGCTAGTTTGCACTTTTCGCAATTTTTGATGTATGTTGCAACATCCCGAGACATATTTTTCCAAAAGAAATCTCTTTTTATTTTTCCTAGTGTTCTGTTTACCCCGCAGTGACCTCCCTCTATTGGGTCATTATGATATTTATTTAATGTATTTCTTATTTCTTCTTTATTTGTTATTACTTTTACTTGGGGTAGAACTGCTATTTCTAAATGTATTAATGTGTCTTTTCCTTTTTGTTTTAGTTCATTAGGTGTAAGTGACCTAAATAGTTTTTCTGACATGTCTATCTTCAGTTTATAGATTTTTTTGAGCACCGGCTTCTTTTTCAAGCCTTGGAAGGAATCGATCTAGATCTATTCTTCCACTAATGATCAAATCGCCTATGTTGAAGGAGAGTAATTTTTCTTTATTTTTGGTAATAAAGCATTTGCATTTTTTGAATTTAATTTGCGCGTATTTTTTGGCTTCGCTAAGATTTATTATTTCATATATTCTTGGTGTTTCTATTCTGCTATTGTTAATTTTGTTTTCCTTATGTATTAATTTTTTTGTTTCTGATCTTGTTGCTACTTTAAGTATTTTATTACTTTCTATGTTTTTTATATTTTCAAATTCAATTCTGGAGAGAGCATCCGCTGCGAAATTTTCTTGTCCCCTGATGTATTCTATAGTAAAATCGAACTCTTCTAAATCTAGTCTTATTCTAGTAAGCTTTGACGATGGGTTTTTTAGAGAAAATAGGTATGTTAATGGCTGATGGTCAGTTCTGATTAGGAAATTTTTCCCGTATATGTATGGTTTGAAATATTGAATTGCCCAATGTATTGCTGTTAATTCTTGCTCTATTGTTGACTTATTGCTTTCGCCTTTTGTAAATGCCTTAGATGCGTATGATATGGGTAATTGGAGTCCATCAAATTCTTGGCTGAGGACGGCTCCACATGCGATCTTGCTTGCATCAGTTGTGATACAGAATTTTTTATTGAAATCTGGATATTGAAGTATATGTGGGCTTAATAATTTGTTTTTTAAGTATTCAAAAGCTGCTTGACAGTTTGCATTCCAGATAAATTCTACATTTTTCCTAGATAATCTATTGATAAATTGTGCATGGTATGCAAAGTTTGGAATGAATCTACGGTAGTAATTACAGAATGCTACAAATCTTTTGGCTTCGTCGCCATTTTTGGGAGTCGGGTAATCTTGAATCGTTTTGAACTTGCTTTCGTCTGGTAAAATTCCTTTATTTGTGCATTTGTGTCCTAGAAAAGTAACTTCATGTCTGAAGAAAGAGCATTTGTCTGGGTGCAATTTTTAGGTTATATTTTCGGCAAGTTTCAAAAACATCCTTAAGTTTCTGATCATGTGACTTTCAGAGCAACCAATTACAATTAGATCATCCATATAAAGGAATGTTTGGGATGGTGATAGACCCGTGAATGCAAGGGACATCATTCTTTGAAACGAGTTTGGTGCAATTTTTAATCCGTATGGTAATCGCTTGAATCTGAATGAGCCCTTATCTGTGGAAAATGATGTTATGTCCCGAGATTTTTCTTCTAATTCTACTTGATGAAATCCTGACATTAAGTCTAAACAAGAGAAGTATTTAGCGCGTCCTAGCTGATCAAGGATATCGTCCATTCTGGGTAGTGGGAATGTATCCGCTACTAGTTGTTTGTTAATTTTTCTATAATCAACTATCAATCTCCACCGTTTTTCCTTGCTGCCAGGTAGCGACTTTTTAGAAACCAATAAAATCGGACTATTGAACTGAGACATTGATGGTTCAATAATATCATCATTGATCAATTTGTCCACTTGTTTATCGATTTCGTTTTTTTGACTGTGTGCTATCCTGTAGTTTTTGGTGTAGACTGGTGTTGTGTCTTTGAGTCTTAATTTTTGTTTATAGAAATTGTTGGACGATATTTGTTCAGATTCTATTGCGAATACATCATCAAATTCTGTGTGTTTTGACTGATCCCTATATTGATTATAATTTTATATCTTGATTTATATGGATCTATTATCAATTTGTTGGTGGAATAATTGAGTGTGCAATTGAATTTTTTTATAAAGTCAAGTCCCAAGATTCCGTCACATGGGATGGGGAAATCATTTTCTATTACTTGGAAGGTGTGTACCGTTGAGAGGTTGCTGACCTTTAGTTTGGTTTCGCCTATTGTAAATAGGACGTCTTTGCCTATTCCACTAAGTTTTGTCCGTTTTTGTATGTTAACTGTATTGTCTTTTCTTAATATTTCTTGTTTTATTAGTGATACATCAGCTCCTGTGTCTAATAGTAATTTTATTGTCCCTACATCGTCAAAGTTTAAAGTTATGTAGCTATTAAGGCTGCAATTTAAATTATATATTTTATTTGTTCGATTTTTTACACCAGAGTACTTTCGGAGTTTTCAGAATTTTCTTCTACATTTGTAAATCTAACATTATTATTTTGTTGTGTTTTAGGAAGATAATTAGTTTTGGTATATCTATTGTTATAATTTCTTCGATTATAATTATTACTATAGTTATTGTAATTCCTAGTATTGTTATAGTTAGTATTATCATTTGGGTTTCTATTTTGGTAATTATTATTATAATTTCTATTATTATTGTACGAGTTCCTATTTGTGTAATTGTTTCTTTTAGTATAAAACACGCTGTGATCTTGTTCTATATTTGTAGATGTATTTACAAATTTAGCTATAACATCATTCATTTCAGTAAAATTGCCTGCTTCTATTATTGTTCTGACCTTTTCGTTATCGCAGTTCTTTATGATTGATTTCACTGCTGTTTGAGTGGCATATTTCTTTGCTGTTTCAGGGTTTACGTTGTCTGTTATGAATGCGTGTTTCAATGATTTAGTAAGATTTTCTATTTCTGACATAAATGAATTTGCGTTGTAGCCATTTTGTTTTAAATTCATTAATCTTGCCTCTGCTACCTGAACTGTTTCACCCTTAATTTCTTTCTTTAATGTTTGGATTATACCATTTATAGTGTTTTCATTAGTAACTAGTAGTCTAACGTCCCCTTTTAGTTTTGTTTTTATGACTTTAATAGCTGTTTCTTCATGTTCTGCTTTTATTTCGTTGATTAATTCCAGTGAATCTATGAAACTTTGAATTGTTTCTACTCCACCATCATACTCTTGAATCAGCTTAGAAGCTGTATTAAGAAATTCAATCTTTGTTTGCACCATCTTTGGTTTTGTATTATCTTGAATGTTTTCTGGGTTATCTTTTAAACCTGGTTCTTCTGTGTCTTTTGCTACTAGAAGTTCAAAAGTTGCTTCTAGATTCGAATCTACCGGTATTGTGAATTTTATATTATGTTTTGTTGCTATACTTATTAGTTGTTTATTTAAACTGTATATTAGCTCAGTAAAGCTTTTACTGCTAGATTCATTGCATATATCTGTACTGCTACTCTTTATTCTATTATAACTGTCGAAGATAGTTTCAAGGTGCTTGTTTATGGTTTGAGGGTGTATATAAATTGTTTTATTTAGGCACTTGTATGCTTTCTGAATTTTTTCTTTCAATATTTCTATGTTCTGGTCCATTGAAATTATGTTACTTTTGATTTTATCTTATTTATTTTTTTTTTTTTTTTTTTTAATTAAAATAATTTTGTTCTCTTAATTATTTCATTTTCTGATTCTCCTATTTTTTTTGTTATTGTTTTTTTTCAAATTGTTTATAATTCTATTTTCTAATATTTAATTATTTCCAAAAAAAAATGTTGTAATTTTTCTTATAGGGTATTTAGACTTCGTTATTGGGCAGTTTTGATCTTGTTGAGCTTGCTACGATCAGAAAGCTTTAAGTGTGCTTGCAAGCTTTGTGAATTTTACTTGAGATTTTTTTTTTTTTTCCAAAAGTTTGCTTTGATCGCGGCAAGCTTTTCAAGTGTGCTTTTGTTGTTTGTGCATCTTTTGACTGCACATGTTTGACATGTGCTCTTCTTTAGGGTATGTTGGGGTATATTAGGCTGTTTGTAATTTATTATTTAATTATCTATGTATATATTTGTTATACCCTTGCAAAAAGGGTATATTAATTTTGGTCAGAAGTGTGCAACGCTTAGAACGAAGCATCTCCGACCATACAAAGTATATATATTCTTGATCAGCACGACGAGACGAGTTCAACTAGCCATGTCCGTCCGTCCGTCCGTCCGTCCGTCCGTCCGTCCGTCCGTCTGGATCAACGCAAACTCCTCCTAGACCGTAAGAGCTACAGAGCTACAGCTGAAATTTTGCACATAGGCTTGTATATACTGCAGGCGTTGTATATCTCGGATTCAGCCGGATCGGACCACTATATCATATAGCTCCCATACAAACCCCAAAGTCACGAACAGTGACTTTTCTCAATAACTTCGTTATTTTTTATACTATTATCGTGAAACTTAATATTAGAGAGTTTATTACGCTTATAAACGACTGTGCCAAATTTAATCGTTACTTTTACCGCGATTGCTTTCAAATTAAACATTTGTTAGTTTAGTATATCTGTTAATGACTGTGCCAAGTTTGATCAAGATCGGGTGACTATATCATGTAGCTCCCATAGGAACGATCGGGCGAAAACAGTGACTTTTGTAAATAACTTCGTTACTTTTAACGTGATTGTTTTCAAATTAAACATTTCTTAATTAAATATATCTGTTAATGATCAAGATCGGGTGATTATATCATATAGCTCCCATAGGAACGATCGGTGGAAAACAGTGACTTTGATCAATTTCTTCGTTATTTCCTATGCTTGTAGGCCATTCTTCGCAAACATAAGCCTTTTTAGATAAAATGTTCTTCCACATTGATGGCTAATAGGTAAGGAAAGAGTTACCAAAAAAGTTGCAAGGGTATACCAACTCTGACGCGGTCAAAGTTAGCCCCGGCCCTCTGGTTTTTTTTTCGTTTTTGTGTAGTTTTCATTTTAGTGTATATTTAAAAATATGTGATTAATTTTTTTTTTTTTTTTTTTTTTCTTTTTTCTTTTTGTTTCTGGGGTATTTTGGCAATGATAGACTTATTCAAATAAAGAAATTTATAAACAAAATATATTAATATTTTTCCATTTTATTTCATTTTTTGTTTTTTTTTTTTGTTTTTTGTTTTTGTGTATTTACATTAATTTATAGTGGCAGCGCAAAAATCGCCTCTTACCACAAAGGTGCTATTATGAGCGCACTCTTTTTTATTAAATTGATTAATAAAACTCTGCTGTTGTTGCCGCCTTGCCTGCTGATTTCTCTCGTGCGTTTTCTCCAACTCATCTATCCTGCTCCAGAGTTTGCACGCTTCTGCCCAGGGTGGTGGCGGGTCGCTGTTGATTTGCGCCAGTAGAGCCGCACGTTGCTTCCTAAAGCGGACCAGGTGGCCGCCTCGGCGCGTCCTCCTCTCGCCTCCTTCTTGCCAGCTCCGCTCGTGCTGCAGGTTGCCTGGCTCGGTATTCCTCGATAGTCAGCGGCCGTGGTCCGTCCAGCGGGCAGTCCTCCAACGCCTTTTGTAGCGCTTCTTTATCCTTTGGCATTGATACTTCAGCCTGCTTCCCCTTTTTTTCACTTTTGCCTTTTTTGTATGGCAAGGATTTATTTTATTTTGCCTTTATTTTATTTGTTGCCGATAGTAGACAGGATCGCCATGAAATAGGCGAAGGCAAGGTTTGACTTGAAGTGATTTATTGGGGCCGCAAGCCCGGTATTTATAGGAGAACGTTTACATTGGTCTTATGGCTAGTGTCCTTAACGGTACTTAAAGCTAGACATTATGCTTAAGTTCTAATTACTTATAATCTATCCCTAGAAGTATGTGGCCTAATCTTATCCCTAAAAGTATACTACAATCTTATAAAGATAAGAGTGGCAGATCACTAAACGATGAGTTACTAGTGGGCCCAAGTATTCAGAGTAACCTAATGGATGTGTGTTTTTTTGCGCAGACATCATTAAAATATTTAGGCAAATATGGATTTCTGAAAATCACCGAAATTATTAACGAATTGTAAATAGAGAAAACCCAACTGAAGAGCTGCAACATTACCAGCTTTGTACGGTAACCTATGGAACAGCCTGTCCATGTTTTTAGCCGTACGTGTGTTAGAACAACTTGCCATCGATCTAAAGCATAAATATCCAACAGCTGCAAAGATTCTATTGGAAAATTTCTATGTGGACACTGGCAGACCGATGGCGTAAGTATCGCGAAGACATTAACAACATAAGGCAGTTGAAGATACGGCGTCATATTGGGTATATCGGCAAACGAATAGAGTTCAACGCCTTCTCAGACGCCTCAATAAAAGCATACGCAGTAGTCGTATACTCTCGGATCGAGAACCAGGATGGCAGCATAGAGATTTCACTGATCGCGGCGAAAACACGGGTCGCTCCACTTAAGCAGCATTCGCTCCCTCGTTTGGAATCATGTGGCTTGGAAGGATCTAGAAATCACCGTATATGCTGGGTGTGATTCGACAATTGTGTTGGCATGGCTGAACCATTTGCCAGCTAGTTTGAAGACGTTTATTGGCAATCCTATTGGAAGTAATACCAAGGGACTCGTAGCGCCATGTTAATACCAAGCAGAACCCCGCAGACTGCGCTTCTAGTGGAATGCTGGCTGAGGACTTACTCCCGTTTACTCTCTGGTGGAAGGGTCCCGACTGGCTGGCTGAGACACATCTTAATTTAGGTAACCAAGATGATAGACAAATCTCTAACGTAATTTCAGATGACAAGTACCGAAAAGAGTTGAAGGCTACAGTATTAGTTACTCTCGCGGAAACCATGAACGAGTCATCTCCCCTCGAAGAACTCATTGGTCATGTTTCTCCCTGGCCGAGACTTGTGCGCATTGTGGCATACATTTTACGATTCATCCGACACATGAAAAACCCCCAAGAAAGGTCAGACACTTTCGCGGTAACCTATGATGAGTACAAGGCGGCCAGGACCCTATGTTTGCAGCAAGCTCAAGACGAACCCTGACGCCGATATTAGATGACATTGGGCTTCTACGTGTAGGAGTCGCCTCAATAATTCAGAGTTATCATATTCAGCCAAGCATCCGCTCATCTTGCCGAGGAATCATCGCACACGAGCATCAACATAATCTACACCCAGGAGTTTCAGCCCTCTTTGTCATCGTTCGTCAAAGTTTCTGGATAATGACCTGATTTTGGAACACGAGCATCAACATAATCTACACCCAGGAGTTTCAGCCCTCTTTGTCATCGTTCGTCAAAGTTTCTGGATAATGG
The DNA here is from genome assembly GCF_018151085.1 of Drosophila tropicalis. Taxonomy (NCBI): domain Eukaryota; kingdom Metazoa; phylum Arthropoda; class Insecta; order Diptera; family Drosophilidae; genus Drosophila; species Drosophila tropicalis. The sequence goes on from NW_027173437.1 coordinate 28,074, forward strand.
GAGCCAGAAATTTGATTCGTAAACTTTGAGTAACTTTACTCACAACTGTCTAAAGTGCTTCAGACAGAGAGCTCATACCAGTAACCAACTAATGGCCGCACTACCGGCAGTGAGAGTTCGGCAAGCATTTCCTTTCGAAAATACAGGCTGTGATTATGCTGGCCCAATCATGATGAAGACACATAATGGAAGGAACGCTCGAAAAGAAAAGAAACATATGTCTCTTCGTATGCATGGCAACCTTAGCTTTACACTTGGAGCTGGCAACAGACCTTAGCACTGATACCTGTTTGGCTGCTCTTTGACGTTTTATTTCACGGCAAGGCAAATGTGTGACGATGTTCAGCGACAATGAACGAAATTTCGAGGGCGCCAAAAGAACTCTTAACGAAATGGAACAATTAGTTCAATCCCAGCTGCACAATAACAGGATAACAGAGGCGTTATCGATCGAAGCCGTCAGTCGTTCCGCCACATGCGCCTGACTGGGGAGGCAAATGGGAATCGGCTGTGCGCTCTGTGAAGCTTCATTTACACCGAGTAATCGGCCACGCCGTTCTTACATTCGAACAAATGCATACGTTGTTAACAAGGGTGGAAGCTGTGATCAACTCACGGCCTCTTTGTGCCACTTCCGATACAGACGTTGGATATCTTTCGCCCGCTCACATGCTGATCGGTCGTCCTTACACCACAGTGCCAGATGGAGATTTGGACCAAGTGCCGGCAAACCGATTGGATTACTGGCAGCAATCTCAGGCCATGTTGCAAGGCTTTTGGAAAAGGTGGCATCTTGAGTACCATACGTCGTTGCAGCAGAGGCCAAAATGGTTAATGAAATCGGCAAACTTGAAGCCTGATGACCTCGTATTAGTAAAGAATTCTCATACTCCTCCGGCTTCATGGATCCTGGCTCGCATTATCGAGACGATCCCTGGCCCAGACGGTCTAGTACGAGCCCTTAGGTTAAGGACAGCTACAGAAGAGATGACCCGTCCCATAACCTAGGTGGCTCCCCTGACAGCTTTAGAAACATTGTTTCAGGGCCCGGCGGTATGTTGAGGAACGGTTGCTGAGTTATTAAACTTAAATTTAAGTTTGAATGTAAACGATCTTTTTTATACCCTTGCAAAAAGGGTATATTAATTTTGGTCAGAAGTGTGCAACGCATAGAACGAAGCATCTCCGACCATACAAAGTATATATATTCTTGATCAGCACGACGAGACGAGTTCAACTAGTCATGTCCGTCCGTCCGTCCGTCCGTCCGTCCGTCCGTCCGTCCGTCCGTCCGTCTGGATCAACGCAAACTCCTCCTGGACCGTAAGAGCTACAGAGCTGAAATTTTGCACACTTGTATATACTGCAGGCGTTGTATATCTCGGATTCAGCCGGATCGGACCACTATATCATATAGCTCCCATACAAACCCCAAAGTCACGAGCAGTGACTTTTCTCAATAACTTCGTTATTTTTTATGTTATTATCGTGAAACTTAATATTAGAGAGTTTATTACGCTTATAAACGACTGTGCCAAATTTGATCAAGATCAGATGACTATATCATATAGCTCCCATAGGAACGATAGGTTGAAAACAGTGACTTTTGTAAATAACTTCGTTACTTTTACCGCGATTGCTTTCAAATTAAACATTTGTTAGTTTAGTATATCTGTTAATGACTGTGCCAAGTTTGATCAAGATCGGGTGACTATATCATATAGCTCTCATAGGAACGATCGGTGGAAAACAGTGACTTTGATCAATTTCTTCGTTATTTCCTATGATTGTAGGCCATTATTCGCAAGCATAAGCCTTTTTAGATAAAATGTTCTTCCACATTGATGGCTAATAGGTAAGGAAAGAGTTACCAAAAAAGTTGCAAGGGTATACAAACTTTGACGCGGTCAAAGTTAGCCCCGGCCCTCTGGTTTATTATTCTGAACTCTAAGTTGCATGGTCACACCTTTTTTTGGCTGATGCAATCTCAAGGGTCTGGTGAAAAACGAGAATGTATGTTGAGTTAATTTAATTGCTTATTGGTGAACCGGAACCATCACATGGAGTGAAATAAAAGTTAATTTATGATTAAGCGAACTTGGAATCTTGCTGGTAAAACTATTGAATTATTATTAGAACTGTATTGGTACATTAACTTTGCTGATTTATGATTCATCATGTACCAATATCGTACAGTTCTAATAAGATAATAATTATTAATTAAATTATTATTAATAATTACCAGCAAGATCCCAAGTTTTCCGAAAAATTGAAATAAGTTCACAAGAAGACAGTGTATTGATTCCAAATCAAGAAATTCAACATGGTATTTACTTAGCAAATACCATAACTAACCTCCAAAATGCAGTCATACGATTGCTAAATACTACAAATACAGATCAAATAGAAAACATATCAATTTTGAAGTATGAACCACTTTCCTGCTACGAAATAATCGAAGCAAATAAAGAACAGCGTGAAAACGCAGTACTAACTACGTTATCAAAAAATTTCCCCCACAGTTTCACAGCCAACTTACGAAGTTGTGCAAGAAATATAGTGATGTGTTCGGACTAGAAACCGAATCAATAACAACAAATAATTTTTATAAGCAAAAATTAACACTGGTGGATAATGAACTAATTTACATTAAAAATTATAGAAATCCTCATAGTCAGAAAGACGAAATACAAAGACAAGTCCAAAAGCTTATAACAGACGAAATAGTCGAGCCCTCTGTATCTCCTTACAATAGCCCACTTTTATTAGTACCGAAAAAATCGTTACCAAGTTCAGAAAATAAAAAATGGCGATTAGTAATTGACTATCGTCAAATTAATCAAAAATTCTTGTCCGATAAATTTCCATCACCTAGAATTGAAGACAAATAGAGCAAAGTATTTTTCATGCCTCGACCTAATGTCAGGTTTTCATCAAATAGAACTCGAAGAGGGGTCACGAGACATAACATTTTTTTCCACATGTAATGGCTCATATCGCTTCACGCGATTACCACTCGGTTTAAAAATAGCGCCAAATTCGTTGCAGAGAATGATGACTATATCATTTACTGGCCTTGAACCTTCGCAAGCATTCTTTTACATGGATGACTTAATAGTCATAGGTTGTTCCGAAAAACATATGCTCAATAATCTAACAGATGTTTTTGAGAAGTGTAGGCAACACAACCTAAAGTTACATCCTGAAAACTGTTCATTCTTTATGCATGAAGTCACCTTTTTGGAGCATAAATGCACAGATAAAGGATGACACAATGTATGATGTCATTCAAAATTATCCAGTCCCACATGATATGGACAGCGTTAGAAGATTCATTGCATTTTGCAACTATTATCGAAGATTTAGACAAAACTTCGCTGAATATTCTCGTCCCATAACAAGATTATGTAAGAAAAATGTTAAATTCGAATGGACAAGTGATTGTCAAAATGCGTTTGAGCATTTAAAATCAGCATTAATGAACCCAACTCTGTTACAGTATCCAGATTTTAGCAAAGAATTTTGCATAATCACAGACGCACGTAAATATGCATGGGGAGCAGCTCTCACACAAAATAAAAATGGACTACAGCTTTCAGTAGCGTACGCGTCTGGAGCTTTCACAAAAGGTAAAGTAATAAGAGTATAACTGCACAAGAGTTAGCTGCAATTCACTGGGCAAGCACATACTTCAGACCATACATTTATGGTAGACATTTCACTGTCAAAACAGATCACAGAGCGTTAACTTATTTGTTTTCAATGACAAATCCAAGTTCCAAGCTAACCAGAATACGACTTGAACTCGAGGAATATAATTTTACGGTAGAATATCTAAAGGGAAAAGATAATGTCGTAGCCTACGCGCTATCGAGGATAACAATACAGGACTTACAAAATATAAAAACCAGCAACAAAATTCTGAGAGTCACTACCAGAAATCAGAGTAAACAGTCAAATTAATGCGCAGGAAAAGAAAATAATATAAAGGAGTTGCAAAAGCAATCTCTTAACGCTTCTAAGCCCAATGTATATGACGTCATTGTAAATGACGGAGTACAAAAAGTAGTGACCTTGCGAATAACTGATTCTTTAAGCACATTCAAACATATGAAGAAAGTTATAGCAAGAATTGCCATTTGCATATGTATACCAATGGAATTCTCGACTTAGGTCAATTTTTTCAAAGGCTCGAAAAAAAGCCGGTATACTCAATATCAGTCAATTCAAAGTGGCACCGAGCGAAAAGATCTTTGAAACTATTTCAATAGAATCTTTCAAAAATATGGGCCATAAAATTTTACAATTCTTAAGAGTAGTGCTACTCGAACCGGTGACCCTATTATCAAATAATGATAAAGAAAAAGAAGCAATACTGTTTACGTTCCAGGATGACCCTATAAAAGGAGGTCACACTGGAATATTAAGAACTATGGCCAAAATAAAAAGGCATTACTATTGGAGGAATTTGACACGAGATATATCTAAGCAAAAATAACAAAGCACGAAAAAACTCCATTAATTATAACTTTTCAGTTGTGGCATTTGGCATAATTTAAGATTTATGCAAAAACTTGCAAATTAAAAAAATAACTTAAACTGTACATCATCACCAGACTGTAGGCGGTGTGGAGAGAAGCCCCCGAACACTAAATGAATTTTTACGATCATACATTTCAGTTGACAAAACTGACTGGGATGTATGGATACGATACTTCGCATATTGTTTTAATACAACACCCTCTATGGCACAAGATTATTGTCCATATGAGTTGGTATTTCGTAAAACTTTTCAATTTACCCAAACATTTTAATAGTGTTGATAAGATAAATCCACTATATAACATAGATGATTATGCTAAGGAATCAAAATTTAGATTAGAACAGGCTTATAAAAGAGCCAGAATAATAGTAGTATAGAATAGTATAAAGCAAAGAATAAGGAGATATATGATACAAAAGTAAAAAATATCGAATTAGAAATGGGAGATAAGATTTTATTCCGTAATGATACGGGTCAGGACCTAAGTTAGAACCTAAGTATTTAGGCCCATACATTATAGAAGAAATAAAGGATAGGGATAACATTTTAACTAAAGATAAAAAGAATAAGAAACAATTAGTGCATAAAGATAGGGTAAAAATATATAATATAAATATAAAAAAAAAATATAGAATTTATAATAAAAAAATATACAAAAAAAAAAAAAATAATAATAAAACAAAACAAATAAATTATCTACCTTTAATGACACTACTTTATACAAAAATACTTTTACCACATATATCATTAAAAAACAATTTTTACGATCATACATTTCAGTTGACAAAACTGACTGGGATGTATGGATACGATACTTCGCATATTGTTTTAATACAACACCCTCTATGGCACAAGATTATTGTCCATATGAGTTGGTATTTCGTAAAACTTTTCAATTTACCCAAACATTTTAATAGTGTTGATAAGATAAATCCACTATATAACATAGATGATTATGCTAAGGAATCAAAATTTAGATTAGAACAGGCTTATAAAAGAGCCAGAATAATAGTAGTATAGAATAGTATAAAGCAAAGAATAAGGAGATATATGATACAAAAAGTAAAAAATATCGAATTAGAAATGGGAGATAAGATTTTATTCCGTAATGATACGGGTCAGGACCTAAGTTAGAACCTAAGTATTTAGGCCCATACATTATAGAAGAAATAAAGGATAGGGATAACATTTTAACTAAAGATAAAAAGAATAAGAAACAATTAGTGCATAAAGATAGGGTAAAAATATATAATATAAATATAAAAAAAAATATAGAATTTATAATAAAAAATATACAAAAAAAAAAAAATAATAATAAAACAAAAATAAATTATCTACCTTTAATGACACTACTTTATACAAAAATACTTTTACCACATATATCATTAAAAAACAATAAAACGTTCAAAATGAAAGAAAAAAAAAAATTTTTTTTTTAAATAATACATGAATAAATTTCCATATAATAAAAATTAGAAAATAACTCCATATAATTACGTTATTTTTTTTAAAGAGGGAGGATGTAGCATGTTCTAGAATAACATAGTAATAACATTACAAACATATTGTAGCAACTCGAACCAAACCGTCAGCCCCAGGCTAAATGCCAGCAGATCCTCTGGATCCTCGCTCATGGGAGAATTTGGCCTAGAGTTTAGGCACGCCTCGATCCTATACAGGAGAGCGGAAAGTTCCTCGAACGTGTACTTGACAGTAAAGAGGACTTGCAAAATAGGGTCTTAAAACTTTTGACCCCTGCTTCCCACAGTCCTCCCATATGGGGGGCGCTCGGCGGAATGAACTGCCAGGATAAAATATGCTGGGGAAATGCCTTCAGTTTATTCAGCTTGGTGGCGTTCAGGAAATCTTTTCGAGCGCCTTTGAGGCCCCTACGAAGGTTTTGCCATTGTCGGAGTAAATGCGCTGTGGGCATTGTCTCCGCGCGACAAACGGAGAGAAGGTTGTGAGAAATCGTTCAGTGGTGAGGTCGAAGGTAGCCTGGAGATGAATTGCCTTCGTGCTGAAACACATGAAGTCGCAGACATAACCCTTTTCAATGAGACACGCACGCCCGGTGTAATTCTTGATCTCGAAAGGCCCTGCGAAGTCAATGCCCGTGTGGGTGAAGTGCCTGGAGAACGTGATGCGCTCTCGAGCGAGATCACCCATCATTTGAGTCTGTACGATGAACGATGCAGACTTTACACCACTTGACGTGGGACTTCACCAGGTTCTTGATCCGTGGGATCCAGAATTTGGTGCGCAGATACCGCACCATCAGTTGATTGCCGCCATGCAACGTGATGCGGTGGGCGAATTCGACGAGCAGGCTCGTTAAATGGGTATAATAGGGGGAGGAGAATAGGGTTCATCATACCGGAGGGACTCAGCGTCCCTGAGTCTTCCGCAGGAGCGGAGCATCCCATGCTGGTCGAGAAATGGGTTCAAATTGAGTAGCGCGCTGGAAGATGGAAGTTGTCGCCCTTCACCAAGGGCCCGTACATCCGCGATGTATTCTCGACGCTGGGATGTCCGAATCAAGGCGCGCTCGGCGGAGAGCAATTCGTCATTGGTGAGGTGGACCATGGAAGGCGACGAAATCCTTTTGGTGGCGAAGCGTAGCATGTACGCGGTGACTCGTAATGCCCTACCTTAGTCCGGAGAAACGTTCGCTAACGTCATCGATTAGGGTGGTCGCGTTGCTACGGCACTGGACTCGTTCCTTCAGCTGGTTGTCTAGGAGTTCATTATTGAGAGTTGGCCAGTACTCGGGGTCCCACTGGATCCAGTCCGGCCCACGCCACCAGAGGCTACTGGCCGATAACTCGGCCGCGGAGACTCCACGGCTTGCCAGATCAGCGGGGTTGTCCTCCGGAACGCACATGTGACCAGCTTCGGCCACTGGTGCTTTTGGAGATGCTGGATACCCGATTCGCCACGAAGGTGGACCAACTACACTGGAGTTTATTGAGCCAAGCCAACACAATGGTGGAGTCGGTCCAAAACTGGGAGGTTGCAGGTGGGATTGGGAGTTCAGGCACGATCGACGCCTAGAGATCGGCTAGCAAAACCGCTCCGTACAACTCCAGCCAAAGCAGCGAGACTGTTTTGACTGGAGCCACACGGGTCTTAGCCGCTAATAAATGGACGCTTACTTGATCGCGATACCGAGCCCGCACATATAAGGCTGCTCCATACGCTTTCTGTGACGCGTCACAGAAGCCATGAAGCTCCCAAGAGAGCGTATCGTTGGTGTTTAGCCAACGGGGAATGCGGAGTCGACTGAGGCCTGGGTAATCCTGCAGGAATTCGTGCCATTGCTGCAGCAGGAGAGGCGGCAGAACATCATCCCAGCCCAGTTCGGTAAGCCAGATTTGCTGCATGAATATCTTTGCTAGGATGACAAATGGGGCTAGCCAACCAGCGTGGTCAAAGAGTTTAGCGATATGGGACAGAACCTGCCACTTGAAGATCGACTCCTTCAAGGGGGGGTCCGCTACGGTGAAGAAGAAGACGTCCTCGGCATCTTGCCAGCGGATGCCCAAGGTTTTTGCAGTGCTCGCGTCTTCCAGCTCGAGAAAGTCCTCTCGCAGCAGGTGCTTTCTCGGAATCGCTTGAAGTACTTCCTTCTTATTGGAAGTCCACTTCCGAAGCGGGAAGTCCGCAGATTGGAGGGCCGCTTGAAGCTCTCGTATGGCGAGACGGGCGTCGTCTTCAGTGTGAGCGCCGGCAAGGACATCATCAACATACATGTAGTTCCGAAGGATTTCGCTCGCCTGAGGATACATCGCTTGCACGTCTTGCGCCAGTTGTAAAAGGACTCGGATCGCCAAGAATGGCGCGCAGTTAACCCCAAACGTGACAGTTTGTAACTCATAATCCTGAATATTGCCGCAGCGGTCTCGGTAGAGGATCCGCTGAAAGGGGGTATGCCTGGGGTCGACTCGGATTTGTCGATACATCTGCGTTATGTCGGTGTTGAAAACGAATTGAAAGAACCGCCATTTCAGTACCTGAAGCGTGAGGTCGGCCTGAAGAGTGGGCCCGGTGTGCAAGACATCGTTAAGGCTGACGCCTTGTGTGGAGCGGCTCGACGCGTTAAATACCACGCGTACCTTAGTGGTGGTGCTATCGGGCTTAAACACCGCGTGATGTGGGAGATAGAAGTTTTTCCCAAATTGAGGCGGCGTCACCCGAATCATATGACCCAATTCCTCGTACTCTTGAATAATGGCATCGTACTGCGTTTTTAGGACGGGATCCTTGAGAAGGCGTGCTTCATTCCACAGGAATTGAGCCAGAGCGATCGGTCTTAAGTGGCCCAAGTCAACGCTATTCGGACCTTTGAACGGTAGGGACACAACATATCGGCCGTCCTTTCCTCTTTGGGTGGTCTCCTGGAAGTTCCGCTCGCAGAATACGTCATCCTCCTTTTCCGGCTTTGCGGGAAGGTCTTCCACCTCCCAAAACTTGGTGAGGAGTACATCAAGTTTTGCTTCTGGACTAAATCGCGTCTTTTCAGCGAAAACTAATCGAGACACCCGAGGGTCAGGCAGGATAGCCCCACACAGAACCCATCCAAAAATGGTTTATAGCCCGACGAACTCACCAATATCCTTTTTGATCCGTTCTCCGAGGATGTGGGGAAAGAGGTCTACACCGATAATCATGTCAATAGGCGCGGGCTTGTTGTAGTACGGGTCAGCCAGGCGGCGATCGAGGCACTGCGTCGGAACCGTGTTAAGGAATGGAGCCGTTCGAATGGCCCCTGACAATTTGGATACGACCAGGGCGGAGACCTCGATCTTGTTCAGTCTGTCACACGGAGGAGACAGCATCAGCAGACACACTTTGTCGGCGCATTCTCCATCACTCTGGCCCATGCCAGTAACCAAGGCGTCTACTGGATAAAAGGGGGGCTGGACCGTGTTGAAGACACGCTCGGATAGAAAAGTTGAATCGGCCCCCGAGTCGATCAACGCACGATGGTGCTCCACACCGCGATGGTTTGGGGTACATGCAAAATAACTTTGAGCATTTGTGAGCTGGTTGCTCGTGGATGGACGCTCTGTGGCGCTGAATGGTGGGACTTGCGCAGCGGACGGCGAGGACACGGACACATCACTAGGATGCAACAGAGTATGATGACGTTCCTTGCAGGTATTGCAATTATACACACTGGAGCAGCCCTTCCTTGATGACCGCGGGCAAAACAGTTCAAACAGAGTCCCTGCTGTTTAATGGTTTCCAAACGCCTCTGAACAGGCATGTCAAGAAAACTAGTGCAAAGCTTGCAAGACGCCGGTTTGAGCTGAGCTTTCGCGGGAAACGCTTGGACCTTCATCGTCGCAGAGGATTTGGTTCAAATCGTACCAATTGGAGACGACAGTCTTATTTGGCACTGATTGTTCCCACAGGAGGATTGTGGCCTTCGGAAATTTGCTAGTGCATATGGCGATAAGTAAGACATCCCAATTCTCAGTACTAACACCCGAACGGTTAAGCGCGGTAAGACACCCTTGAAACCAGTCTGCAGCTCTCGCAAGGATTTGCCCGACTCTTGTGCCACCGCGGGAATCTGAAGGAGTTGTCTGGCTTGAGTCATGACAAGCAGACGGCTATTTTCGTAACGTGCGGAGAAGTTCCCCAGAAAACCCTCATTCGTCTCCACCTCACACGGATGAACTCTATGCCCCGGAGGCCCCGACGGAGCGGTTGGCTGACGTATAAGACTTGCCATCTGTGCCGAGAGCTGTTCGATGCGTTCTCCGAACAACGTCCTGCATCGCACATACGCCGCGTTAGCGGATTCGTGATTCGCCTTGATGTGGCTTATGTTTGCTAGGCTTTCCTCGTCTGTTTGGGTCGCCAAGGCCTTGTAACACAGGGTGTATTCCATCTCGATAGTTGACCAAAGGGATTTGAGCTGCTCCAAGTGCATTTTAATGGAAAATAAGGGCACTTCAGAAGTTAGAGCTTCACTCTCACGAGCTTCGAATAGAGTCAATGCGTCGCACGCCAGAACGAAATCGGAGAGGGACATTCTGGATTGTTCTCTACGCTGTTGGGATACAGATCGGGTGACAAGAACGTCAGAACAGTGCGTCACAATAACGTGCGGGATCTGAGCCTGGATTGAAAGCTTGGAACGACCTTTGTGTTCGCTCGAGTCTTTAACCGAGAATCTGCGACCTTTTGGTAGGCTGGACGAGGACGGACGGGACTTTGGGTATTCGCTGAGGCTGCGAGACGACGGGAACTTGCGTGGAATGTCCGTACGCTTCGCGGTCACCGGAGTTTTCGGAGGCCGAACCTTATCCGGAGTTGCAGATGGGGACGAAAGACTGTTGGCGCAGTCTTTGACGGCTCAGTGGACATACTCAGGGGACGACTTTACCGACGAAGTCCGAGTTTGCGCGCCCTTTACTCTATGAGGACGCAAGAATTTTTCTCACTGTGCACTGAAGGATTGCGGGAGAATTCTCTCGCGAGTGGCTCGGAAACGGAGCCCTTTTAATGGAGAAATATGTGGAACCATATACGAACGCACGAATGCGAGTCGAAAACTACACGTAGACAAAGTGGAGTGATTACAAAACAAACTTAGATGGATTTGTAAGTAACGATGGGAGTACGTATAAATCAAAACACGGATGAAATATATAAATAAGGATATATAGGGCAAAGAATATAAATTTTTATATAAATCTGGATGAAAATAGATATATATGGCCGGAAAAATTATATATATTTATTTATAAATGTGGACGGATATATATATGTATGGGCACGATAAAATATATAAAATATAGTTGTATTTGTATTATTATGCGCGATGTGTGACCAAAAAAGAAAACGAACAGATCAGGGCATATGGCAAAATTTCTTGAGATATGTGCATGCATATGTACACAGGTAAGTATATATTTATGTATGCAAGCGCGTTGTTCAAAAAACGTAAGTATTTTTTATTTAGCTACGTTACTTTTTACGCGATTGCTTTCAAATTAAACATTTGTTAGTTTAGTATATCTGTTAATGACTGTGCCAAGTCTGATCAAGATCGGGTGACTATATCATATAGCTCCCATAGGAACGAACGGGCGAAAACAGTGACTTTTGTAAATAACTTCGTTACTTTTAACGTGATTGTTTTAAAATTAAACATTTCTTAATTTAATATATCTGTTAATGACTGTGCCGAATTTGATAAAGATAGGGTGACTATATCATATAGCTTCCATAGGAACGATCGGTGGAAAACAGTGACTATGATCAATATCTTCGTTATTTCCTATGACTGTAGGCCATTCTTTCGGAAACATAAGCCTTTTTAGATAAAACGTTCTTCCACATTGATGGCTAATAGGTAAGGAAAGAGTTACCAAAAAAGTTGCAATGGTATACAAACTTTGACGCGGTCGAAGTTAGCCCCGGCCCTCTGGTTTTTTTCTTTAATAAATGTGCGACACCGAAATGGATTATGTGTATATGGATATGTACATATGTATGTGCTTACATCAACATATGACGATGTATGTATGTAAGTACGGACACCGGCAATTGAAATAATTCGAACACACAAGAAATCGCGGTGAACACTTTAATTACTATTTTGTTGTTTTCTTTTTTACTATAATACTTTATGTGGGTGTAAACGAGTTTTACATATGTATGGTAGATGGAGAAAATAAGAGTGGAATTGGACAAGTAAAAAAATTCCTGATCGTGGAATAGAAAAAAAACGCTGGACAAACACACTAAGGATTGGGAAATACCATATAACCTTGGTCAGGTAAGTACATACAAGTATATAAAAGTGTGTAGGTCGCAATGGAAGAGCGGGAAACCTCTCACTTTTATTAGTATGTAGGGGCAAATGAAATGTTAAAGGATATCCGGCTCGAAGGACCAATGTTCATGGAGGGACGGAACGATATGTGGAGTACAACTTTGGCGGGTGCCAATTTCTTCTGGGCATGATGAGTTTAAAGTGAATTTAAAACGCGCAAGAACTTCGTTTAAATTAATGATGTTTTATTGAAGGTATCACAAGGTGTCCGGACACACACCAAATGGTTCGGTTTGAAAAAATGTGACAAATCGCAAAAAAATAAAATAATCAGGAAAAACAACGGGTGTTCGGATGAAAAACTCGTACGCAATTAATATGGCGATGCCCACCTGAAAATCAAGTCACTCCCCCCAGAGTGACCGTAGCCGCCGAATATTAAAAAATCCTCCGCAGTCCACACTGCTCTTCGCCGATCACTGCTGTTCAACCGGTGGCGTGAACACAGGGAAACAAATTTCAAAAAGTAAAAATTTTATTGCCAAGGACTGCAAGGGTATATAAACTTCGGCATAGCCGATGTTAGCTTCTTTGATATTTTATTTATTAATTGCACTAGTTGTGCTTTACGAAACGAGCGCTTTTCTTGTATGGAAACAGAATCGTTCCACGCTGGCGGGTTTTCTTGATTGTTCAAGATTTTGCTGACTCGGTAATTTTCCGACCTCAGACTTTGTTTAACTTACTCAGATAATAATTTATTTTTGTCTCTCCACAACTATCTGGTGGAAAACCACCAGACTTTTTTCCGCGCTTTACAGTCTTCTTTGTCTTCAATTACCATCATCAATCACGTTCGCTTATCACAGCCCACACGGTTTAATGCATTCGAAATTCTGCCACCTTGTGGATCGTAAAATGAATAAAAAAACAAAAGCCATCATAAAATTGAAATTTTTTTTTTATTTTTGGCAGCAACAAAATTTGTATGTTATTCCTTTAGCTTATTAAAGGGGCAGTACATTCATAAAAAACCAAAGAAACATGTTGCTCTGCGGCCGCTGCCCCGCTTACTCACTTTCATTTATATTACAACGAAATCCGACACTAATTGCCCTCAATGTTGCTATTGATGTTGCTGTTGCTGCTGTTGCGTGCCCGCTTGCCTGCCTGGGCTACCTTCACAAACTAATGCTTGCTTTATTTTATCTCCAAAAATTTCCAAGACGCGTTGTAGATCGTCTGTGTTCTGCAACAGTTTGGGCGTTCGAGTATCGAGTCAATGGATAGTAGAGATCAGTCTGCAGACAGGATTGTCTAAGATAAATTCGATATGAATGAATAATTAAAATTTAGAAAACTTAGCTAAAACGCGAGGTGTGGAAGTTAAGAATTAAAGAGATAAAGCCCAGAGCTCCATCAACTGAAATGAAATGACAATGGATCAGGAAAATGGAAAACCACCCTATGTTAACATTTTACCGGAAAACAGGCCATATGTCATTGTATTAAAGACCTTCTTCCTTCTTCCCTCCGAAATTCCAGTTTTTTTTCCCCGTTTTGCAGACTATAGCAAAGTGTGCTGTCTTACGTTCAATGATGAAACTCCAGTCCTAGAATTTTATGATAGGGCCTGCCTATTGCAGCTGAGGATGATAACACCATGGATTGGGTATCGCAAACTCTATGCTCTCTTGAGGTTTACAAGGCAGTTGGTCAAGGCTAATAGGCAAATACGAATACCAAGACAAGTATATATATCCGAATACGTACTGAGTTGACCCGCCATCACAGTTTGCTACTCGGAACCAGTATTTCTCCAGAATATTCTCAGCATTCTCAATAAAGGACTCAAAACGCGGTTTTGGTTCCAGCTGTACAGCGCTTTTAAAAATTAGTCTTTATCTGACCGTTGCGCCTATCACAGGCTATAGTTGTGATTCCACAAGTTCAATCTTGTTTCACTGTAATCTTCGACCTACTTAAAAAACAGAATGTTGGTCTCAACACCGACGAGTGGGCTGTCGTAAGCAAAGAAGAATTTGTGGAAATAACGAAGTTGTTCTTTAAATAGTGAACATTGATAGTGTCGAGTTTAAGTTTATAAGGAAGAGATGTAATCGTTTGAAGTTCCGTTTCTGGGTGATTCTATTTTAGTTTTGTCCATAAATGTCGCAAGTAAACAGAAATAATATATTTTAATATAAAATTATATTTATTATAGAAGAACTATATAATTCTATTTAAGGTTTGTGCATAGATGTCGCAAGTAAACAGAAATATTATATTTTAATATAAAATTAGATATATTATTGAATTTTATAGTAATTGTTGTTGACAGAGAAGAGTAAAGTAAAAGAGGGAAGGTAAGCATACCTGCTAAAACTCATCTAAAACCTTCTTCCCCATGGTCAAAGCATAACACTCAACCACTCAAGCAGAACCTTCCACAAGTTTTATTTGCAACAAGAAACTTGTTTGAGGGTCGTGTCCAGAGTTTCAAATATTTGTCGCCCAACCAGTTGAGTTAAGTTGACTTGAGTAGAGTGTGCATAGTAGCTAGTATTTTAATAAGGCAGTCATTGGCATGAGAAAGTATTGTGTGGACGTTGACGCGTACAATGCGACGTATGTACAAGTGGCCCATACGACACCAGGATATAGCCAGTTTTGCGCGAGCCCAAGCAGAGAGCTATCCACAACCCGCCCGACCGACCGTGGGGCGCAGCCGTATATCGGATGGCACGATCCCGTGGAAAAATACAAAAATAAAACGGACATACAATTAAAAATATGATTAACTATGAGCTAAGTATGCTAAAATAGAGGTTTTCATAAGGGGAAGAGAGGCTTCTGATCTGATTACGGGATACAGAAGATTGTAACCAGAACATAGGACTTAAAAAGGTTCATGCTGGCAGCGATGCCAAGTCAAAATTTGAGAAATACGTAGCCAGACTCCAAAATCTACGTATTTGTACGTAGCACAATTTTGCTGAAATACGCAGATCTACGTACTTTTTTTAAAGCTTAAAAACAATAAAAAAAATTAATAAACAATTAAATTTTTAAATTAACTGTATTGTACTTCGTTGTTATTATTTTCATTTGTCATTTTAGAAAGCAAATTACATTGTTTAAATTATACATATTAATTTATGTACATGTTTTACAAAAATTTATACATGTTTTGACTAAAATATTTTAGGTGTTTGTCAGAAGGCTCTAAGTTTTCCTTTAATCCACTTTTGGTGTGAAGCAATCCTTTTAAAGTGTCCGTTTCTAATTTGTTTCTGTTATTTGTCTTAATTAAATTAATTTCTGAAAATAAACGTTCAACATTAGCACTGCTATGTGGCAAAACAAGCAAATTTTGGGTTAACTCCGTCAATAAGGGAAAAATGTGGGTTGAATTTCCGTTTTTTACGTTTGAAACATAACGTCAAAAGACGTCTGGCGGTACCGCTTCCTCCTCTTTGAAGGGAAAATTAATGTTCCGGAGAAGTCGCCATTCGCGGTCTAGCTCCGTCATATCTTGTGAACACAATCCTGTAAATAAACAATCGCGGCATCCATGATGCCGAATAATATATGGTACAATGAACCCATGAATTCAAACGGTGCTCGCTTGCTTCTTGGCTTATCTTGACTCATAAACAATCTATTATTTTCTTCGATTTCCATCATTCGTTTAACCGTGTTGTCTAATACGAAATGACACTGGTCTTCAAAATTATATAACTTTTGACATAAATCCCTCATTTTAGGAATCAACCTGTCGCCTTTATTAAGCATTTCAAAATATGCCGACATGTCATAGTACACTACCAGATCCCATGAGGACGCTACTACTTCCACCTCACCCATTGGATCTAAGTACAACGCGGCTGTTGCGTTTAGTTCTTTTACCGTAATTTTTGGTCGGATATCTTTAATGCTTGCTGCATTCGAAAGTTGACAAAGCAGCATCAACATTGCTAACATCATTACGGTTCCTGCTTTGGACAGATGACCGAATCTGTTACTTTTCCGATATCGATTCTCCTCAACTTCTTCGGATGATTTTACCCCAACCAGTGGACAGATTTTATTTATAGGTCTTGTAATTGACCCTTCTTGCAATTTGATTTTGACGACTCTTACTTTTTAGTCCGTGCCTTTATGAATTTCCTCTATCTTGCCCAGAGGCCACCTGGCTGGGTGACAATTTTCATCTTTGATCAGCACGACCTGTCCATTCTCTAAATTCTCTGTGGTTCGTCGCCACTTATTTCTTTGCTGGAGAGTATATAGATATTCGTCTTTCCATTTCGCCCAGAAATCTTTTTTCATTTTTTGAATTAATTTCCATCGACAGATGGAATTTTTTCTTCCGACATGGACTCGGCTGCTTCTAATGTCGGTATTCCAATTAAGAAATGACCGGGAGTTAACACCTCGTTGTTGTCCATATCTTCACCCGTCGTATATAACGGACGTGAATTTAGGACGGCTTCTATTTGACACAACAATGTTGCCAGTTCCTCATATGTCAGGTTACTGTCCCCTATGACTCTTTTCAGATGATACGGATTTGACCCCAGCTTCCCATATACCTCCGTAGTGAGAGTCCTGCCGGGGGGCTAAAATGCCAGCTAATCTGTTCTCGCTCTAGAACAGGGGCAACCTGGACGTTATCTTGAACTGCTTTTTTGAATTCTTTATCCAGCTTCCTAGCCGCTCCTACAAAATTCGTACCGTTATCAGAATATATGTTAGCGCATTTACCCCGTCTTGCCACAAATCTTCGAAATGCTGCTAGGAAGGCATCAGTTGTCAAGTCACTAACAACTTCTAAATGAATCGCCTTAGTTGACAAACACACGAATATTGCTATGTACCCTTTGAATGTGTTTTGTCCCCGATTTTTTGAGCATCTTATATAATATGGACCGGCAAAATCAATCCCGGTGTTATGAAATGGGGATGACACCGTTACCCTACTTTTGGGTAGGTTACCCATAATTTGCTCCGCCGTTACTTGGCGGTATCTGGCACAAGTGACGCATTCCCTTAGGTATTTTTTAAGCGCGTTTCTTAAACCGAAAATCCAAAATTTCCTTTGAATTTGGCTTCTCATAAGGTTAATTCCTCCGTGTAAGGTTTCCTTATGAGCATCTTTAATCAACAACATTATTAGATTTGATTTATCTAAAATAATTGGATGTTTAGTATCAAAACATATGTTGGCATTTTGCAATCTTCCCCCGTGGGGACGCGCAATATTCCATCCTTATCCAAAAATGGATTTTAGCTCAAGATTTTGCTTTTCATATCAATTTGCTTGTTCTGCCTAAGACATGAAATCTCTCTGCTAAATTGACATGCTTGTTGGTGTTTAATTATAAAATTTTTAGCATTCTTAAGCTCATTGACGGTTAGATATGATGGGTATGCCTTATCTCTTTTTTAGCGCCAATAAATCTAAATACATATGCCGTAATTCTGACCAGCTTATTCATACAGGAATACTTTCCGATTAGCTCCTGCATAATACTACTCTCTGAATTTATTAGTACGGAATTTACCATAACCTTGTCATCATCTGTTTTTTGTTTAGGCCATTTGTCTTTTGCTTCACTGAGCCACTTCGGCCCATTCCACCACAATTCACAATCTTTTAATTTATTGGGATCAATACCACTTGAAGCTATGTCTGCAGGGTTATCTTCAGATTTAACATGGTTCCATGCTATCTCTTTGATTCTTAGGATATCCTCTATGCGACGCCTTACGAATTTTTCCTTACTAGCACCGTTTCTTATCCAGCACAGTGTGATGGTGGAGTCGCTCCAAGCATACATTTCAGCTGGAACAATAATAGATTGCTGGACTCTTTGTAGCAATTGTGATAGCAAGTGCGCTGCACATAATTCCAATTTAGGAATAGTTTTCCTATTTTTGATAGGATTAACTTTGTTTTTACTGGCTATTAAGGTAATTGCTTCACCAATTTTAGCATATTCCACCGCTGCATACGCCTTTTCCGACTCGTCAGCAAAACCATGAATCTGTAACACCATATTAGGCTGTGTCTTGATCCATCGGGGTAATCTGACTTCTTCCAGATACACCAAATTGTCTTTGAAAGATTTCCATTCTGTTGTGTCGTTATCGGACAATTCTTGATCCCAATTTTGCTCAGCTAGCCACAACTTTTGCATGAATAACTTGCCTCTTACCGTTACTGGTGCCAGCCACCCTAGTGGATCATAAATTTTGGCTAGTGTGGATAGCACCACTCTTTTATTAACTTTTCTGTTCTCGTCGCAGTGTACCTTAAACTTAAATTCGTCTTTAAACGGCTCCCACTGCAACCCCAAGGTTTTAATTGATTCGTTTTCATCAATTTTTAATACTTTATTACCGCCTGTATCAATAACTTCTTCAACAATTTCGGATTTATTCGAAATCCATTTTCTCAAATTCATTCCTGCCTTTTCCAGCTCTCTGGAAACCTGCTGAACTTTGTGTTTTGATTCTTGTACAGTATTACCTCCTGTCATTAAATCATCCATGTAGAATTCATCTCGGATAATTTCACTAACCACTTCATCCTGACACCTGTTTGCTATCTCTGCAAGTACCCTTGTGGCTAAATAAGGTGCTGATGCAGTACCGTACGTTACCGTCGTCAATTTATATTTTCTCAATTTTTTCTGCGGTGAATTTCTCCACAAAATATGCAAATATTTTTGATCATCTTGATCAATGTTTATCTGTCGATACATTTTCTCAATATCCGCCGATGCTACGAACTGCCATTTTCGCCATTTTAGTATTATGTCAAATATGTCTTTTGAAGTCGCGGCCCGATCCACATCACGTCATTGAGACTTCTGTTATTCGTGGTTTTCGCGGAAGCGTCAAATACAACTCTTAGTTTAGTTGTCAAACTTGCTTCTTTTACTACTGCTTGATGTGGCAGGTAATACATACCTTCATCCTTAGTTTCGACCATATGGCCCAAGTCCAAATATTCTTTAATAAATTTTTGTACTCTTCCTTAAGTTTTGGATTTTTCTGAAATTTTTTCTCCAAGCTAAGAAACCGCGCAGTTGCTTGCGCTTTTGATTCACCTAACTCCTTTTCTTTTTAAAAGGGATCGTTACCACATACCTTCCAAAATCATTAATCTTTGTTGTCTTGCTAAAATTTTCTTCACATTCATTAGTTTCTATATCATCTTTTTCATCTGCTTCCATTTCCCAAAAACGTTCCATATCTGTGATGTCTATTGTTGTAGCTACTATGGACTCATCTCCTTTTGACTTTGTACATCCCGAGACGATCCAGCCAAATTGAGTATTTTGCCCTAGCAGGCCATTAATCTTGGCCACTCCACTTTTTAAGATGTGGGTATATACGTCTACCCCTATTATCAAATCTACCCTCCCAGGTTTATTAAAGTTGGGGTCAGCTAGCACGTAAGTTTGCCATTCTGACATATCAACGTTTGCTATTTTTAATGGAAGAGCTTTCATTAATTGCGGCAATACAATTGCCTCAACCTTAAGGAGTTCTATTTGAGAATCACGCGTCTTCATTTCAATATTGACCTTATACTTAGATGTTCTAGTTTTTGTTAAAGATATGCCACTAATTTCCGTTTGTTTCTTGATCTTTGGTAGTTTTAACATTTGAGCGGCTTCTTCAGATAAAATAGTGCTTTGAGAACCACTGTCAATCAAAGCTCTTAATGTTTCATACTCTCCATTTATTTTTTTAATTTGTATTAAGGCTGTGGCCAACAATTTTTGTTGTGCCGTAACACAAGTATTTACCTTCGTCTGTTTTTCCCCAAAGTGAAGAAGGGTATGGTGTCCCTTGCTGCAAAATGAGCAGACCATTTCATTGGTGCATCTCTTGTTGCTTGAATGCTTCAAGCATCGTGTACACAATTGCACTTTTTTTGGCTATTTCCCCCCTTTCTTTAGGTGATAGCGCTTTAAACTTATAGCACAGAAGTGCGCTATGAAAGGGACCTTTGCAGATCGGACAACTATCTTTGAAACCTGCAACCGACGTTTTTTGTAAAGGTTTTTTCTCTTCTTTGCTCATGGCACTTAGTGAGCAATATCTTTGCTCCAAGAATTCCATGACATCCGATAGCAATTGTATTTGCCTTGTTTTTCTAATCTGACTCTCATACAACTGTAGAGTCTCTCTGTCAAATTTCCGAAGTATGTGTTGAGCGAGTATTACGTCAACTTCATCGGACAAATTTGCTTTGATTTTAATTAAGTGTATTGACTCATTAATTATGTCAATCACTCCTTTTATACTCTTTGCGGATTCATTGTTGATCATCGGTAAATCAACGATCCGATTTAATTGTTCGGAAAATACCCTGCGATTATTTTCATACCGCTTGGTTAACAGTTCCCAAGCGGCGCTATAATTGTCAGCTGAACCTGACAATAGATGAGCTACCATGCTCCTTGCTTCGCCCTTTAACGCGGATTTTAAATAATTAAATTTAAGAGCAAGACTTAAATCTTCTCATTTTTCAATTAATTCTGTAAATAACTCCACAAACAGGTCCCATTCTCTAGCCTCTCCAGGAAATGTGGGCACCTGAATCTTTGGCAACAACGGTAATTGGCCTCTCACGGTAACATTCTCACTCTTACAATTTTCTTTATTGTTCAATTTCATTTCTAGCATTAACAATGAATTTCGGACATCAAATTGTAAATCATCCATAATATTCTTTAATTTTGCATCACTTGTTATTACTTGACATGCCTGTACTTTCTCCCACAAATAGTTAATTTTATTAATATATAATGTCCATGTCTCATTGCCTGTTGACTTCAACTCTACTACCTCCAAATATTCCTGGAGCTGTCGGACTCTATCCATAAATATCTCCTGGTTAAGCTTAGGGTTTTCATTACTGGAGGTTGCATTCCCGCGCGACTCTCCTATGCTATCATCAACTATCTCTGACATGTTTGCCTCCGCTTCAACGCACACCAACTTACTAGTGCCTGGTTTTTCTGACTCTCCTATGGCTATAATTTTAACTATCATTAATGCTTCTTCATGTATTTTATTTCTGAAATAATCATGATCTAAATTTGGAGCAGTCTCAATCAATTTTTTGGTATTTGGTATCCATTGATTCCTTATCTCTTTTACTTCCTCTATAACTTTGTTAGTTATGCTTCTAGGATCTAGTGCTTACAACTGCCTTAACCTGGTATGTAACCCTGCCTGCTTCTCTAACACTTTTGCAGCGTTATTAGTGAATATTTTTGTTTTATAGGATATCGATATAATTTATAATGATAATAATAAAATATATAGGTGGACGTAAGTACTTATGACTATTTTAATTTATATCTTATCTGATGATCCTGTTCGTTGCTGCTTGTCCGCCAATGGGTAGAGTTCGCTGTTTTATTTTTTACTGTTTGGTCGCTCAGCTGCTGTTGTCCAGGGCCTTTGGGCTCAGGCGGTACCGGTGCCGGATATCGCACCAGATTTCCTGCACGTTCTTCAATTTCTTCTTTGCAACTATGTATCTTGTTGCTCTGCTGCTGTTGGTAGTTGCCGACTTGCAACTACATACACTGCCAGCCACTTTTTTTCGATATTAGGGCTTCGAATACGCCACACACGAACTTTATATTGTTCTTTTTTTTTTACCGCCACCGAAATTATTGCAGTTGCTCGACTAGCCAAACTGCCCTTATACACTCGGTCGCACGCACTTTTTATTTATTAGGCAATATTTTGCTTTCATTTTATACTCTGTCTCTTACCACTGGTGGGGGAAAACAAGAGTTTTTTATTTTGCTACCTTTAGCTGGTCTAAGCATTTACACTTGCATTAGATCTCAAACTCTTAAGGAGCTGGTTGAACCTCTGAGTCTTTTACCACTGGTGGGGAAAACTACAGAGTTCTTTCTTATTTTGCTACCTTTAGCTGGTCTTAGCATTTACACTTGCATAAGATCTCAAACTCTTAAGGAGCTGATTCACTCTCTGAGTCTCTTACCACTGGTGGGGGAAAACTACAGAGTTCCTTTTTCTCGAAGGACCAAAATGAATAGGGAACTCCGGAGAGAAGGAAAATAACCCAATCTTCATTCGTTGAATTCAAAATATGAACTGATTTTATTAACAAAAGTATTGAGTTTATATAGGGAATCTTAGGCTCTAGGAGGTAACAATTGTTCTTAAAATATCGTATTCTAATGAGACTCAAACCCAAGATTTCGGGGGTTGAAAATTATTATTATTTTGGGCACGGCTTCGGCCACTTGACATCCTGCCGTTGTGATCTTTTGGGTTAATTTAGAATTACAAGTGTTTTTCTACAATGTGTGTGGCTGATTGTAATTCTAGTCATATGCTAGATTAGTTGTTTGTGACAAAAGTACAGTTGTATTATAATTTCTTTAGTGCATCTGATTTGGTGAAGCCGCTTCAGATGAACACGTTGTTTATTCTTAAACAATTTAATGATACAAAAAAGTTTTGTGTATTACGCGACCTTAGATTCGATATCCGATACGGTCGCTTATACCCAAAGTTTCGCACGCTCTAAATTATTTCGTTTTATCCTACTGACTGCGCCAGTTATAAATCCAATTCTTTTATTAATTTAAAAAAATATGGATTGGTGAGACTCAAAAACGTCTGCTACAAAGCTTTTGATAATAGTATTTTGAGCTTTTGACCTGGTGACAAGGGATCTGGACAATATTATTCCTGTATGTTCCTTTCGGTATTTCTAATTCACCAGCTGTATTTACAAGATTCATAATGGTTGTGTTACGAGATTTGATTAAATCAAACGCTGGTGTAGTCTACATGGACGACATCATCATTCCAAGTGCAGGTATTGATGATGGTTTCGCCAAGCTAAAACGCGTACTAGACGTGTCAGCACAAAACGGTTTACGAATTAATTGATGTAAATGTCTGATGCTTCAACGAAAAGTCCTATTTTTAGGCTATGATGTTGAAAATTGTACCATAACGCCGAGCAAAGAAAAGATTAGAGCTGTTTCGAATTTTTGCCATCTCAAATAGCAAAAAAGGGTTACAAAGATTTTTTTGTCTAATTTCATATTTTAGAAAGTTTATCGAAAGGTATGCAGTAATCGCGAAACCGTTGTCCGATTTAATACGTAAGGATTCGAAGTTTGAATTCAAAGATATATACAAACTCGCTTTCGAAGAACTAAGGGCTGCGGTGACTAAAGAACCTGTCTTTAAATTGTTTACCCCGAAATTGAAAACTAAAATACATGCGGACGCTTCAAAGTACGGATTTGGGGCAGCTTTGTTATAAAACTATCCAGAAGATAATTCATTTCATCCCGTGGAATATATAAGTCGTAAGACAAAATTGTACGAACTCGTAGTGATTGCTATAATGTGAGCACTAACCAAATGGCGTGTTTATGTCCTAGGATCTCGATTCACCATAGTTACTGATTTGTAACGCATTCGCTATGACCATGAAAAAGAAAGATGTTCCTTTGAGAGTTGCTCATTCGGCTATTTATCTTCAAGATTTTGATTTTGATTTTGTTATTGTACATCGATCAGGTTCTCAAATAAGGCGCGTCGATGCGTTGAGTCGTTTTGCATGTTTTATGCTTGTTGAGGACATATTAAACAACGATTAAGAGAAGCTCAGTTGCAAGACGAGTAGACCAAGGCAGTAAGGACGCTAGTCGAAAAAGAAAGTTATATAGACTTCTATATAGAGAACGAGATTCTCTCTAATTGGGAGTTGATTGTAGTTCCTTTGGCAATGGAACATGAGATCATTAGACTTGCGCATACCAAGGGTCATTTTTCCTTTAAGAAAACGCAAGATTTCGTGGAGACATCATACAATATTCCCGAACTGGGAGATAAGGTTACCTGTCTGGTAAATAGTTGTGACAAATCACTTTGTTCTTACCATATTGATCACGTCGGACTAATGGAACTTACCAATAAACCTAATAATTACTTGTTCGTCATTAAACATGGTTTTTCTATGTATGATACAGTGTTTAGAAGTTCAAGCACATCTTCAAAAAATATTGGGACATCTGGCATTTATTGATTACCACTGGAGTACCGCGAGGAAATGGACAGGTTGAAAGATTGGCATTCCAATGTTAGTTGGATGAGTTTAATCCAGCTTTATGGTAAAAGTACGTAGGGAAAGTTCAACAAGTCATCAACGATACGGCACCAAGAAGTACTAAGATCGCTCCCTTTAAGATTTTAACCGGTATTGACATGCGTAGATCACAAAATGTAAACCTTAAATAACTACTCAATGATCTTCCAATCGATGAACTAGCAGAAGATAGGAAGAAAATACGAATGGAGACAGTTCAAAATATAAAACCATTTCAGAAGAACATGTAGTATGCTGAATGTGAGAATGGGTCAATGTCAAGTTAATTATGAATACGTCGGTATGTGGAAACATGCCAAATGCACATTTTGGCGTTTGGATAGTTGCCATTATTGAAAACATGACATATTCGCCTGTCATACATTTTCTGATGGGTCAATTCATTCTGATTGAATTAAAATAGAACACATTCGCATCATAATTCAAGCCTAAAGACAAGTGCAAGAAACAAGAAAGACCAAGGTTGTTACATTAAGTATATCTCTATAATGAGATAATCACCATTTAGACCTGGTTTGTGGCTTTTTAACGAGCCATTAAATATGCAGCAAGTAGATGTAATAAAAGTTTAAAGAATTATAAATATGTATTTTTTAAATTTCTTTATTATACCCTTGCAGATTGGACAAAATTGGTCAGATGTTTGTAACGCACAGAAGGAGACATTTCCGATCAGCATCAGAAGTTGAGTCGATATAGCCATTTCCGACAATCCGTTCGTCCGTCTGTGCAAATCAACTTCACGCCGGCATCTTAAGAGCTACTATAGATTTTAGCTACTTATAGCCCTCAGCAGATAAAGTATGAAAATTGTCAGGATCGGATAATATCATATAGTTAAAAAGGGGTATCTCTATAAAATTAACTTATGATAGTTTTTTATAAAAAACATCAGATCCCGATATCTCACTCAGATCGGATAAATAGAACACAAGATACATTCAATATAAATCGACAGCGCTGCAGCCAGCCTATTATGTCATTGCTTGAAATCCACAGAGCAGCTGAGCACACGCATACACGCACAGACGAGACGCTTCATAAACTGTATGTGTATGTGTGTAGCATGGGGAAGAAAATATAGAAATGGAAATTATATTTGGAAGGGTTTGTCAATGTTATGTTTGGATGGGCACAGCCCAAGTTAGCTTCTTTGATATTTTTTTATTTTTTTTTTTATTAATTATTCGTTAGGTAAATCTTTTGGCAGGATCATATTATATATATATAAATCCATACTTAAAGCATCCTCTTCAGCGCAAGAAATGTCTAAGTAATAGTTCTAAATGAATTAATATATGTACAATAAAGTATAATTTGGGTCTTTAGACCACATCCAAATTGCGAAATGGAGGTTAGCATAGGGATATCTATATATATCTTGCAGAAAGAAATTTTCTTTTAAATAAACATTAAAATTCTGTCACCTACATGACATCTATACCGAATGTATCGCTAGTATAACTTCACGTGACCTTGTATTGGGGGCAGTTATGAAATATGTATGCCAACTGCCAAGGTAAGGAGGGTAGAGAAGGGAGATGCGTTCACCAACATAGCATCCCCACCTTTTTTGACAGTTCCACAGATTTAGGTCTTAGATATCAGTAAGTGATAATCCTCGTACTTATTTTGGTTTATTCTCTTTAGCACGTCCGATAGACCACTTCATTTTTCTTTAATTGTGATGTACTGTAAGCAGAGCTTGCAAATAACAGTTGACCGATTCTTGGTGTTCGCAAATAAGTGTTGTAAACCGACAGTTTAAGCAACAACTCAATAAGCAACAGTTTCAGTTGTTTGTTCGATGAATCTGTTTTGCTCTGAACAAAACCGATTTTTTTTTCGATTCTTTTGCTCTGGTTATTATCGGACACTTTAATCTCTCACAATGAAGCAAAGTGTTTTTTATGTATGCTTTTTTATAAGATGGTGAAGCTAAAGTCGCCGCATTTGAATGCACTGGCACAGGTTGTGCTGGCCACTCCAGCAACTCAAGTTTCTGTGGAGAGGGCATTTTCTGCACTCCATTTTATTTTGAGCGAAAGGCGCTCTTCAATAAGCGCGGTATGGTGACAGAAAGGCTTTGCGTTCAGCAGAGGTATTTTGCAGTATTTGCAACGAAGTTTCAAATCGAACAAACGATCTTCTGGCAGAGACTCCGTGCAACCCTAAGTTTCATCATCGATATTTATTAAAGTATTGCAATTTTCGAACAACTTGCTCAACACATACATAAATAATAACTTAGATGCAAACCTAAGAAAAGCAAGCTTTATCTCTCAGGCATCAGCCCATTCAGAAGCACCGCTTAGCAATATACCTCAACAAGATCAATGCAACGTCCTTTGCAGCACGCGCACAAGTTCACGCAAAATATTACCTCAGCTTTAACATGGACAATTCAGAAATCTATTCAAGAAGAAATAGCTTTTATGAATCTGGTACCTAATGTACATAGTGATCTGAGCATAGAAGAAATAATCTTCCAAGAGAGTTCGAGTCAGACATGTCTCACCGACAATTAGTTCATTCAATGAATGGCAGTAATAGAATCGTCACCTAATCATAGAAGTAAAGCTAGGTCAAATAGTTCAGTGTCATATGATAAAGCAGCTAGTATAATTCAAAGCTGGCGTCTTATGTTTGATGGATCTCAGAACGGTATGCTAGCAGAAACTTTCTCATATCGCGTTCGAGCTTTGGCCAAACAAAAACTTAATGCTGAGTTTCAGCTTTTGTGTGACCATTTGCACATGTTGTTTACACATAAGGCAAACTAATGGTATTGGACATTTCACCGTGCCAATCCAAATGTTATTGTTTTGTGAAGAATTTCTCAAGAAGTCCGAAAACACCGATTCAGATCTTGATTTTTGAGAATTAATTAATACTCGGAGAAAAGAAGATAATTAACCCCTTGAATACTACAATTTAAAGTAGAAATATCAAACAAGCTAATTTCGGCCATGCCGAAGTTTTTTTACCCATTCAGTCCTTGGCAATAAGAGAGTACATGCATATAAGGGAAGAGGAAGAACTGATTTTTTTATTATTATCGTTTTTTGTTGTTGACCCTTCAACGGGCAAGTTGCTTAAAAAAAAACAATTGTATTTTTTTTGTGGTTGTTTTTGCGACCTTTGTTTCGTTACATTTGATTGCCAACTGCGCTCATATATACAGACATTTACTTGACGTATTAAATAGTATGTTACAAGTTTGTTATATGTCACATAATTGTTAAATGTTCTTGTATTCTATTGTAGTTGTAGTTTCTAAAACCAATTTTTAGGATCCCATAATGTATATATCTGTAGCGTTGATGTAATGATCGTAATTATATATATGTATAGTTATTTATATATTCATTTATTTGAATTGTTTGATTACAATCGAGTTCAATATATTGTTCAGTTTTAAATATACTTATAAAAATAACACTGGACTACTTATGGACCCTGATTTGCCACTCAGTTGACAGTCTCTTTGCGAATGAATTACGGCCTCTTTAACAAGCTCTCTCTTAACTTATATAATGATTCTATGCCCTGCTCTCCCTACTACTACTAGAATGTTCGGCCACTACGTGTTTGTCTCTCGTAACATTACATTCGACCCGAATAACGGTCCCGACTTTATCTACTTCATATCTTCCATGATTTTTAATTGCCGTTAAACGCCAGATTGGGTACGCTCAATAGCAACCAAATCATTTATTTTGAATTGTTTTCCCTCTTTTCTTTTTAGATTAGCTGACTTCTTGTTCTCCTCCTGAATTTGTTTTAAATTTTCAAATGCCTCCATTCGTATTTTCTTTCTATGTTCTGCTCGTTCTTCGATTAGAAGATCATCGAGTAGTTCCTTAAGGTTGACATCTTCTGATCTACGCATGTAAATACCGGTTAGGATCTTTAAAGGAGCGATCTTAGTACTTCAAGGATTATCTAAACTCATTTTAGCTAACATTGAAATAACAATCTTGTGAATTCTTTCAACCTGCCCATTTCCTCGCGGTACTCCGGTAGTAATCAAGAAATGCACGATGTCATGATGTCCGGATTTCTCGATCAAATGTTGCGTTTTCTTGACGGAAAAATGACCCTTGGTAATCTAATAATCTCATGTTCCATTACCGGTGTCACTACAATCATTTCACAATTAGGGTCTTTAAAGAGAAAATCCTTTTCTATATAGAAGTCTTTATAACTTTCTTTTTCGACTAGCGTCCTTACTGCATTGGTCTACTCGTCTTGCAACTGAGCTTCTTTTTTTTTTTTTTTTTTTAAAAATAAGAAAAAAATAATACATGATAAATAAGCAATAGACAATAAGATACACATGATCCACATGATATATACATACATAATTATAAGCAAGCAAGAACAAAAGAAAATTAAAAAAGAACATTCTTGACATTGGACAAACAAGCATCGTGGGTGACCACCAACTTTAAAGGGTTTTTTAAAAGCGAAGAAAAACCACAAGAAGGACTAAAAAACAATGAAAATTATTGTTCTGTATTAAGATAAACGGAAAAACATTTGTAAGTGCCACAAATAACAAATTAATAAGGGAAGTGCACAGACTTAAAAATGCAAGCAATCAATTAAAGTATATATACGCTCGCTGAACTAAAACGCTGGCTTGGACGTCTAAAATTGCCAAAAAATGGGAGTAAGTCTGCTTTAGAGGATCGGATTAGTGAAGTCCCATTAATAGTGCGTGGCGAGGGGCCGCCCGGCGCAGAGCCAGAAATTTTTGGTGAAATCGTCAAGACGAAGATGAAGACACCAATGTGTTAAAAACGATTGTCTATCTTATGAGAAGTCAGAAAATGAAAACAAGTATTGTCGAATGATTGTCGTATGAGTATGGGTTCACTAAGTCAGTACAAGCAAGATTTAAATGAGTGTCAATTAAATAAAAGGTTTAACAATGAAACGATAGAAAATGAAAGTCAAAAAATTGAGTGTCTGACAGATAAGATTGTAGAGAAGGGGTTAAAAAGTTTAGAAAAAGAAGATGGTTATGCGGTGTTTTAATGTGTTGCCGTTGGATTATCCTAATACAAATGAAAGCGATGATTTGATAATAAATGAGATTTGCGATTAAAAGCTAACAGAAAAGTTTCGATATATATTTGCCAAGTTTTAAAAAAATGCGGAATGGCCTTTGCTCCCAGAAAATAAATGGAAAATAAAGCTCTCTTTTGAAAATGTTAAGCCATTTCATTATTCACCGAGACGGTTATAATACGCTGAAAAGCAACAGGGTTAGAATCTGATAGTTTAATATTTAGAAAAAGGTTATATTAAGGAAAGTGACTCACAGTTTGCATCAGCTATAGTGTTAGTAAGAAAAAAGAATGGTGAATTAACAATGTATGTTGATTATCGCACACTCAACAAAAGTATGCTAAAGGATAATTATCCGACTCCACATATTGACGACCTTATAGATAAACTTTCGAGAAAAAAAAATTTTACGAACTTAGATTTGAAAAATGGCTATTTCCATACACTTCGTTCACGACTCCAATGGGACAGTATGAATGACTGCGAATGCCATTTGGCCTTCGGAATGCACCAGCTGTATTTCAAAGGTTTGTTAATAAGATATTTTCGGACATGATTAGGACAGACAAATTAATAGTATATATGGATGACATAGTAATAACTACAGAGGACAGTGCATCCCATTTGGAAACAATAGAAGTATTTTGTCCCTTTATGACCTTATTAGAAAAGATAGAGAATTTAAGTTTCATAAAATAGAATTTGACTGAGATGTTAAAAGAAAATTGGTTACAGGCACCAATATTAGCCTTATACAATCCAAACGACGAGACAGAGTTACATACTGACGCGAGCGCTCTAGGGTTTGGGGCGATTCATCCTACATTTTATTTTTCTAGAAGAACAAAACATATTATAGTTTCAAATTACAAGGTATACACTTTAAATTAGTAACTGATTGTATTTTGGTAAGTTTAGCAATAAATAAAAGAGCAATGAGCTCAGCAATTGATAGATGGTTGCTAGAACTACAAAAATATGATTTTACACCAGAGCATAGATCAGGAAGAAGAACGCAGCATGTGGATGCAATGAGTAGGAACACCAAGATTTTAACAATTGATACAAGCACATTTGAGGAAAATAAAATAGTACGTCAAAATAGAGATAAAAAATTAAAAGAATTAAAAGAAACTTTAGAAAAAGCCGAACAAAAATATTATGAAATAATGAATGGGGTTATATATAAAAAAAAGACAATAATAGTTTATTATCTACAAATATCACGAAGAATTAGGTCATGTGGGAGTAGATAAAATGACAGATATACAGTGGTGGTCAGCGTGTAAGCCCCTTTTTTTTTTTGATTTTAAATTTGATTTTCTCGGCTCCTAAGAAACTTAATGAAGAAATTTTTTCAGTTATTTGTTGGTTATTGTATTTAGAATCTGACACGTAATTATTGTCATTCCATCTTTCGACGTTTTTTTTACAGGTGCGTTTGAAAAAAAAGCTCCCCCAAAATGTTTGACAATAGTTTAGCCCGGTCATTTCAAAATCTTTAATATTATAGTTAGACATGTGTATTCTTTGAAAAAGTTGTAGATCTAGATAATCTAAGGTAAACTGCATACCAAAAATTTTCATTTTAGCCCCAATATTTGTTTTGGGGCCCATCGAAATTTCGGGATTTTGTATGTAATTCTTGTGGTCTCTTTGTTTGACGACGTTTTAAGATACCAATTTAAACTTAAGTATTATTTTCTTATTCTAAGTATGAAAGTGAATTGAATTTCCCGTCAAATGATACATGTTTCATAAAAATCCGACAAAAATTAGATTGATTTCATCGCCCATACTTTCAAAAAACTAGGTAAGGAAAATTTCCCATACATGCGTGCAAAGAAAGAGACGGAGAATGTGTGGGAAATTTTGCTAGTTCTAGTCTTTTTTAAGTATGGGCGATGAAATCTATCTAATTTTCGTCGAAAGCTGGAATGACAATAATTACGTGTCAGATTCTAAATACAATAACCAACAAATAACTGAAAAAATTTCTTCATTAAGTTTCTTAGGAGCCGAGAAAATCAAATTTAAAATCAAAAAAAAAAAAAAGGGGCTTACACGCTGACCACCACTGTAATTTTAAAAAATTGTTGGTAGTAACTGTCAAAAATGTATTGCCTATTCGGCAAAACATGGAAAACAAGAAGACTTTTTATACAATATAACTAAGGGATCAGTTATTCACATTGAGCATTTTGGTCCTAGTTGACAAGGCAGATCTAACAAACATGTTTTTATTGTTGTAGACGCATTTAGTAAGTTTGTTATAGTTTGTTATAGCGTATAGCCGACCAAAGTGTATTATATCCGACAAAGGCAGTTGCTTCACAACAAAAGATTTTGAAGATTTTGTGATTGAGAATGAAAAAGACATGTTGAAACGGACAAGTTGAAAGAATTAACCGGAATTTAGGATCGATGATAGCAAATTTGGTAGATACAGAGAAAAATTTACATTGAGATATAGTTCTCGATGTAGTAGAACATGTTCTAAACAACACTTTACAAAGAACAATTAATCAATATACGAGTAAAATGTTTTTCGAAGTCATACAGAAAGGAAAAACAACCGAAACATTACTAAATGAATTAGAAGAATAAATAATAAAGAAGAGATTATGGACCTAAAAGAAATTAGAGATAAAGCTAAACATAGTCAAAATAAAGTTCAGAAAGTTCTATTTTACAATTTGTTCTTCTTCTTCCCTCATTCCCAAAGCAAAGCAACGCACGCATACACATACACTTTATGTAGCGTTGCGTCTGTGTGTATGCATGTTCTCTGTTGATGACGAAAGACGTAGCCCTTCAGTACCAAATGTCCCCGGTCGACAATGTCGCCGCATCGTCGACTATACCGAAGTCGGCAGAATTAAATTCTGCCGGCGTCGACATGCAAAGACCAGCCGACGGTGCCCGAACTGTCCAATGTCGTCATCGAAACACTTCGGCTACCGAAAACAGTTGAGCAAACACAATTTCTTGAAAAAAATTGCCACAAAAAAAGGCAAGAATAGGAAAAATGCAGCATAAAATAATATTTATTTTCATGACGGCTTTTCCATACCCTTGTTACTTATGGATGAGGGAAAAATTTGAACATAATTACCATATTCATATTATTTTTATATATACATACATATATATACATATATACATACATAATTTGTCAATAACTTGTTACTTATACATAAATTGATCATTAAATAAGCATGTTGTTTTGATGTGAAACATATGTAAATTTCACATAATTTTACATGCATCGTCGGTTATGGCCAAGCATACTCTGTGTTTTCGGCACGCCACAAAAAGGAAGACAAAAAGAACAAAGTTCAAACGGGACATTGCATTGTTGTTTTTATTTACCATTTCGGCACGCGTTGCTTTGTAATTTTCCTTTCTCTTTGCATTTGATTTAAATTTGCGTACAAGACAGTTGTCAAAGATTTCAGTGTGAAAGATCACAACGAAAATATTTAAATTATTAAAAATTTATAAAGGTAAGTTTGCATGCATTTCAAAATAATTCAAATAAAGTTTCTAAATTTTAAAAATAGAAGTGACAAATTTTAATTTTTTATGTTGCAGATGTCTCAAGGAGTACAGCCGGCGGCATTAGTAGATACATAATTTATTGTTTATGTTTATTGTTATACCCTTGCTGTTAAATAAAAATTTAATAAATGAATAAATTAATAAAAAGAAAATTTTGTATTTTGTATTTTATTTTTGTATGGACAACACTATCGACATTTAATGTAATTGTCGATGGAACGTCCTCTGAAGCGCATGAAAAAAGTCCCACCGACCAACGGTCGACATTCAACGCAATTGTCGATGGAACGTCCTCTGACGCGCATGCAAAGAAGATCCGTCGATCAACAGTCGACATTCAAAGCAAATGTCGATGAAACGTCCTCTGACACGAACGCAAAGAAGACCTGCCGACGTACCGTCGACGTTCAGAGGAAATTTCTTTGCAAATGTCCCTCAATACATTTTCGAAAAACCATCCGCGGACATACCGTCGACTATGTCGCTCAGTTGTCTTGATTGTCCTTATTGCTAGGCCATCTAATGTTAAATGTCGCCGCAACTTAAATGAGCGTGTCGCCGCTATGTCCCCCAAGACATCAGACATGTCCCCGGAAACTCGACGGAGAGTCTCCGCAGACACGAACTGCAGGGAGTAGACAGAAAGCACCGCTGCCGGCTGAGCTGGGAGCAAAGCTGATTATTATATTGACTGTAATTTGTGTTATATTTATCCGATCACATTCAAATTTTGGTATCTGGGGTTTTATATCCAATATTATCACATATGTTAATTTCATAGTATACTCGATTTTTATGAAAATGTTTCTTCTAGTTCAGAGCTATATGATATAGTGGTTCGATCCCGATGGTTTTCATACTTTATTTTTGCCGGGTAATAAAAACCCACGAAAATTTTCAGCCGTATAGCTCTTAAGACGGCTGAGTAAAACGCATACGCACAGACGGACGGACAGACGGGCAGACGGACATGTCTATATCAACTCAGCTTCTCATGCTGATCAAGAATATATATACTTTATGGGGTGGGAAACGTCTCCTTCTGTGCGTGACAAACATCTGATCAATTTTATAATACCCTCTGCAAATTGAATGCAAGGGACATCATTCTTTGGAACGAGTTTGGTGCAATTTTTAATCCATATGGTAATCGCTTGAGTCGAAACGGGCTCTTATCTGCGGAAAATGAGTTATATCTCGAAAGTTTTGTTCTAATTCTACTTAATGAAATCCTGTCGTTAAGTCTAAACTAGAGAAGTATTTAGCGCGACCTAGTTTTTCGAGGATATCGTCCATTCTAGGTAGTGGGAGTGTTTCCGCTACTAGTTGTAAATAAAATAAAATCGGACTATTGAACTCAGACATTGATGGTTCAATTTTATCATCATTGATCAATTTTTCCACTTGTTTATTGATTTGGTTTTTTTTTTGGCTGCGTGCTGTTCTGTAGTGTTTAGTGTAGACTGGTGTTGTGTCTTTGAGTCTTATTTTCTGTTTATAGAAATTATTAGAAGCGATTTTTTCAGATTCTATTGCGAATACATCATCAAATTCTGGGCATATATTATGTAGAGGTTCCTTCACGAAGTCAAGAAAATTATGAAACAGATGTATGTTTTGACTGATCCCTATGATTATTATAATTTTATATCTTGATTTATACGGATCTATTATCAATTTGTTGGTGGAATTATGAGAGTGCAATTGAATTTTTTTGTAAAGTCAAGCCCCAGAATTCCGTCACATGGGATGAGAAAATCATTTTCTATAACTTGGAAAGTGTGTTTCGTTGAGAGGTTGCTGACCTTGAGTTTGGTTTCACCTATTGTAATTCGGACGTCTTTGCCTATTCCACTAACTTTTGTCCGTCTGTGTATGTCAGCTGTTCGTTCGATTCTTTACATCAGAGGACTTTCGGAGTTTTCCGAATTTTCTTCTACGTTTGTAAGTCTAACATTATTATTTTGTTGTGTTTTAGTAGGGTAATTAATTCTTTTATTATTATTGCTATACTTTCTTCGATTATAATTATTACAATGGTTATTGTAGTTCCTAGTATTAGATAATTATTATTATTAATCGTGTAGTTGTTTATCCTGTTCTATATTTGTAAATGTATTTAAAAATTTAGCTAATTTTAGCTACATCATTCATTTTAGTGAAATTGAATTATTATTTAATTCCAATAAATCTAGGAAACTTTGAAGTGTTTGTACTCCACCATCATTCTCTTGAAGCTTGGAAGCTGTATTAAGGAATTCAATCTTTGTTTGCATCATCCTTGGTTTTGTATATGTATCTTGAATGTCTTCTGGGTTATTTTCTACACCTGGTTCTTCGGGGTCTTTTGCTACTAGAGGTTCAAAAGTTGCTTCATTGCTTGTGTTATTTTTGTGTGTTGTGTTTATATTTCTATTTTTATACCCTTCCAAAGGGTATTATAAAATTTGTCAGATGTTTGTAACGCACAGAAGGAGACGTCTCCGACCCCATTTCCGGAATTGGCATTCGGACATTGGGAAGACACAGCCAACTGAACACCGGCAGTGCCACAACGTTTTTGTATTGAGGTGAACCTCGGTGAACCGGATTTTTTATACGGAAAGGCTTTAAAGCCGAGTGGCCTTATCCAACCTTCTGCCTCTGCTGACACAGACAAAAGTTGGCTTTTAGCCAAATTCTGGATACCGCTTGCTATCACCTGATTTAGCGCAATACATGTGACCACCTCGAAAGCTTCTAAAAAATTTTTATAAGCTTCGTTTTGTAATGTGAAGATAATTTTCCTTTCTGATCTTATTTTGTTTTACAGCACTAATGAATTTAAAAAAAAGTATTTATGGAAGGACTTTCAGCGACTAAACTAGGGGATAAGTGCCTAGTAGAGCTGTGCGAAACATCGATGTAGTATCGATACATCGATGTTTCTCCTCTTTCGTAAAAAACATCGATGTTTTTTCTCCGATGTTCGATGTTTTTGCCAATTTTTCCATCACTGAGAAAAAAACGCAGTAAAAGCTAGAGCGTTATTTTTGGAGTTATTGGTGTTGGCAGGCAGTGGTTATAATGGATAAATATCTTAGAGCTTTAAATGGGCAAGGTATGTACATATATATATTAACTGATGCCTTCTTTACAAGCTAACCTCTGTGTTTTGTCTCATTTGTATGTAGGTTGTAGTGCGGCAACCAAGAAAAAGAGCAAGAGGAAGAGCCGCAAGCCAAAAAGGCGCGATATGGTGAGTCCAATGTGTGGAATTTTTTTAATAAGTCCTCGGATGGCAAGACTGCCAAATGTTTAAAATGTGGTAAAATTTATCAAACCAGCGGAAACACCACCAACATGGCGGGATACTTAAAGCGGGTACACCCAACGTTAACGGTGAGTGAGTTGCCAAAGGCTTCAGGACATATGGCGGCTTATTTGGATAAAAAATATGAAGCCTCATCGAAACGGAAGAGAGATTTTGACAGCGCATTGTTAAATTTCATTTGCTCCGATTTACATTTGTAGCAGGAGAGACGGTCACACTTGCTCTCTTGCTACTCTTCGATCCCAGTATTTTAATTGACTCTCCAGAGAGAGGAAAGTTTAGCGGGTCTGACGTGTGGGTCAGTCGTTGCAGAGCGTTTAGGAGTGTAAGACAAACATCGAGAGAACATTAATTATAACTAATAAATAATAACCAAAATAAATAATAATAAGAACGCTTAAGAAATAAAATAAACTATTATTAATCTAAAGAAACTAAAACCCGAATCTCCTAAACATTCTGGCATTGGTTAATTCATCTACCGCCCACAATATCAGAAGTGGTGAACTTTAACGCAATGGACATCAACATTGAGGCTCACAATTTGCCAACTTTAAAGAAGTGGCTGGAGCTGTTGGACTTGCCTACAACAGGGTCAAAGGCCGAGCTTGTGGCGCGTTTAAACGATGTTCTAGTGGATCGACGAGGAGCTTGTTCCATATCTATTGGAACTGAGGCTGTCGAGGAAAATACAGAAGACGAAAGCAACTGTCAACTGTCAGAGACCACAAATGAGAAAGAGGGAGACAACAACACTGATGTCTTGCTAAAAAAATTGTGTGATTTACTGCGACCACAATTGTTTGACATAGTGGCGCCTCAACGCCAGACACAAAACGAAACGCACGATTCAGTCCCGACGAGCAACGACTGTTGCGCGAACGACAGCGGCAGCGAAAACGAGATGGCAGCAGAACTAATTGGCGCGCAAATCCAGCGTCGTGAACCAGAACCAATTGGCGCGCAAAACCAGCGTCGTGAACCAGTGTTGGAAACCCAACGCTCGGAGGAGGTGTTGGAAAGCGGTTTTTCGTCGGCTGCAAAATTCCAATTAGCAAAGGAAGCTTTGTTGGAATTTAATGGAACCTCGTGTGGAAAGAAATGGGTCACGCAGCTGACAAACATAAGCGGTGTATATGGAATCAAGGGTGTACAAATGCACATGCTTCTAGTCTCCAAGCTTAAAGGACGGGCTCATGAGTGGTTACATGCCAATGGTACGCGCATTTTGGAACCCGTGGGCAACATCTGTGAGCAGCTCGTCGAGTCGTTCGGGAAAACTGTGTCTCAAGCAGATGCCAGGCGCCTATTCGAGTCTCGAATTTGGAGCGCCAATGAGAGTTTCGTCAGTTACATCGATGAGAAGGCCAGGCTGTCAGATGCTATCTGCATCAGCGAAGAGGAGCGAGTAGACAAAGCCATTGAAGGGATTCCTGTGGAGGGACTCCGCATTCAAGCGCAAATTCAAGGATTCAAGTGCATTGCAGAATTACGCCGTGCATTTTCAGGCATTAAGCTACCGGTAGAGCGAGCAGCAAGAGAAACTACAAAGGTGGCCGCTACGGGCAGACGTTCCAAAGAAGGTATTCGTTGCTACAACTGCAACTCGAAGGGCCACATGAGCAAGGACTGTAAGAAACCCGACAGAGTGCCAGGGTCCTGCTTCGGATGCGGTGCCTTGGATCATTGGGTGGCTAAGTGTCCACTTAATAAGGAGAAGCTGGCTGAGGGATGCGACGATGTAAGATTTGTTAAGATATACTTTAAAACACCAACTAATCCTTACTTAGTTACAGCATGCTTCATAGACTCAGGCAGTGATGTTTCACTTATTAAAATCTCATGTTTACCAGAAAATATACATTTAATTTCACTTAATCATAAATATTATGGATTAAATAAGAGTCCACTTTTGTCATATGGAAAAGTCAAGTGTTTTGTATTCAAAAATTCAATAAAAGTATTCTTTCATTTAATAGTAGTCGATAATGAGTCTATGAGCCATGAAGTAATTTTGGGAAGAGATTTTATGAAAGCTTGTAATATTAAGTTAGACTTAAATGCCTTGAAAATGGTTACACTTGAAATGAGAGAAGGCGAAAATGAACTTGGAGAGCGGTCGGAGTTTGAGTCCTTGTCATTGCAGACATGCCATACAGATTTGCAAATAGCTAGAAATGTAAGTGTTGGGAGAACAGTTGATGAAATAGTTAATACAAAAAATTGTAAGAATAGAATAGTCACGAAAGAATGTAACCCCGAAGGGGAAGACGAGCAATTGTTAGCGAAATAGTTAAGAGGGGTGATAGCGAGATTGTTAGCGAAACGGTGAATGAAATTGATAGCAAGATTGTTAGTAAAACAGAGAATGGAGATAGTAGCAAAATGGTTACGAAAGGTAGGAAATAAGCTGTTATTGAGTTGGTCAGTGAAAAATTTAGATCGGATAGAAAATGTGAAGAAAGAAAAGAAACTGCTGATGTCCAATCTCTAAGCGAAGTAGAATTTGAATTATTGAATATCCAGTGTTTAACACTGGAGTTAATTGCAAAATAGGTGAAAGATTAGATTTTAAAATCCGGAAAAAGTTTGAGCAATTGTTTGAGAGATCATATTTGGTAGCACAAAGGCCTGAATTGCCTGATGTGAAATGTGAAATGAAGCTTAACGTGGAAGGGTCGAAGGCATTCAGTTGTGCGCCTAGGAGATTGTCATATTCTGAGAAAGGGAAATTGCAGGCGATGTTAGACGGGTACTTGGAGAAGAAGATCATTCGCCCAAGTGAGTCGGAGTATGCATCACCCATTGTGTTAGTGCCTAAGAAAGCTGGCGAGCTAAGGTTGTGCATTGACTTTAGAAGATTGAACAAAGTTTTGGTTAAAGATAACTACCCTATACCTCTGATAGACGATTTGTTAGACAAGCTTGGCGACAAACGATTTTTTTCTAAATTGGATCTAAAGGATGGCTATTTTCACGTGTTCATGGAGGAAAACTCAGTTAAATATACATCTTTCGTCACTCCGTTAGGCCAGTTTGAGTTCCTCAGGATGCCAATTACTCAAAACGGACGTCTGATGTAGAATCAAAGTACCACAGTTTCGAATTAGAGACCTTGGCAATAGTATATGCAGTCCGCAGGTTCAGAGTGTATTTACAGGGAAGATATTTTAAAGTACTTACAGATTGTAATTCACTGACTCTCACTCTCAATCGAATTGAATTAAACCCAAGAATTGCGAGATGGGCACTTGAGCTACAGAATTATGATTACGAAGTAGTGCACAGGGCAGGCAAACAGATGCAACATGTAGATGCGCTTAGTAGATGTACGAACATACTTGTTGTAGATACAAATAGTTTTGAAGACAATCTTGTTATATGCCAGAACAGGGACGAGAAGTTGCAGAAAATAAAAAGAAAGTTGGAATTTTCTGAGGATAAGTTATTTGAAATGAGAAACGGAATAGTTTACAGGAAAACCAATGACGGGAGGTTGTTGTTTTGTGTACCGAGTGAAATGGAAGAGTCAATCCTTTTCAAGTATCATAACGAACTAGGTCATATCGGCAGAGATAAAGTAATGGATGCCATTTCGAAAGCGTATTGGTTTCCTAACATAAAGGAGAAAGTTGTGAAACACATTAGCAATTGCTTAAAATGTGTTGCGTATTCTCCAAAGTCTGGAAAAGAGGAAGGAATGTTGCACAGTATTCCTAAAGGGAATCGGCCCTTTGAGCTAATTCACATTGATCATTGTGGTCCTATAGCATCAGGCAGAAGCAAAAAGCACTTGTTTGTTATTATTGATGGTTTTACGAAATTCGTCAGACTATATCCAACAAAGACGACGAATTCTAAAGAAGCGGTGCTAGCTCTTAAAGACTATTTTAGGGCCTACAGTCGACCCTTTGCCATAGTATCGGATAGAGGAAGCAGTTTCACGTCATCAGAGTTCGAGATGTTTGTAACTCAGAATAACGTTAAGCACATTAAGATTGCCACAGGTTCCCCTCAAGCTAATGGCCAAATTGAGAGGGTAAATCGTACACTGGGACCTATGCTTGCTAAATTATCGGAACCAGGGAAGGGTATATATTGGGATTTGATAGTTGAGAATGTTGAACATTGTTTAAATAACACACTTCATAGGAGCATTAAACAGTTGCCGAGCAAAATGTTCTTTGAAGTAGAGCAAAAAAGGCAAAGTCGCAGATGAGTTAAGAGAAGGACTAGAGCAGTTAGGAATAGTGAATGATCAAAAAAATTTGGATACAATTAGAAAGGATGGGGAAATACATCAGAAGCAAAGCCAGAAGTACAATGAACAGCAGTATAATAGCAAAAGGGTAGCACCCACAAGATATAAGGCAGTGAAGAATTTCGATTCAACTATAGGAGCGTCGAAAAAGCTCATTCCAAAACACAAAGGGCCCTATGTGATAGACAAGGTTCTCAAGAATGACCGATTTTTAATTAAGGACGTGGAAGGTTTTCAGCTAAGTCGTAACCCTTATCAAGGTGTTTGGAGTAGACACAATATAAAACATTGGATAGGTAAAAGAAAAAGTGACTAAAAGTTATGAATTAAGCAAATGATAATAACGAAAACTGTAATAAACTTTTATGTAATGTACCTTAACTAATTTGTAGTTATAAGATTTCAACTTATTGTAACGTTAATTATGTAAGGATCAGGAGATCTTACGGTCAGGACGGCCGAGTTGTAGCAGGAGAGACGGTCACACTTGCTCTCTTGCTACTCTTCAATCCCAGTATTTTAATTGACTCTCCGAGAGAGAGGAAAGTTTAGCGGGTCTGACGTGTGGGTCAGTCGTTGCAGAGCGTTTAGGAGTGTAAGACAAACATCGAGAGAACATTAATTATAACTAATAAATAATAACCAAAATAAATAATAATAAGAAATAAGAAATAAAATAAACTATTATTAATCTAAAGAAACTAAAACCCGAATCTCCTAAACATTCTGGCATTGGTTAATTCATCTACCGCCCACACATTGTAGAAAACGAGGGATTTAAGCAATTTGTAAATGCTTTGGATCCCCGATACGAATTGCCTTCACGATCAACATTGCTTTCAACATGTTATAATAATTTATTCATGAACATGAGAATGAAAGTGAAAAGTATTTTGCAAGAAGTGGAATATTGCGCTGTGACAACCGACTGCGGGACATCTCGAGCCAACGAGGCTTATTTGATGGTAACTTGCCATTTTATAAATCCAGAATTTAAACTTCGCACAGCAGTACTTTCGACTACTAAGTTACAAAAAACATTGCGAACTCTCTATGTGCAGTGCTAATTGAATGGGAAGTTATGGACAAAGTTGCAGCCATTGTTACCGATAGCGCAAGAACAATGATAAAAGCATGTGAGATATTGCAAAAAAGACATGTGCCATGCTT
Source organism: Drosophila tropicalis (assembly GCF_018151085.1). Taxonomy (NCBI): domain Eukaryota; kingdom Metazoa; phylum Arthropoda; class Insecta; order Diptera; family Drosophilidae; genus Drosophila; species Drosophila tropicalis. The sequence goes on from NW_027173437.1 coordinate 69,986, forward strand.
TGCGCATGTTATTAATTTAATAGTTCAACAATGCCTGAATCAAGAGAAAATAAAAGTTATTATTGGGAAATGCAAAAGTATTGTGGGATTTTTTTAAGAAAAGCTCAAAATACAGAGAAGCCATACAGTTTAAAGCAAGAATGTCCTACAAGATGGAATAGCGCATCCTCGGTTTAAAAAAGAAGCGTTTTACTTACCATTCAACATCACTGAGGCTCAAAAACTCTTGGAAAACGACCTTTCTTCGTTCAACGCTCAGAAGTCTCGCTATTGCGCCGAACCACGCCTGCCAACATCAACTTCCACATCGCAGACATCCCTTTTTCAATTTTCGTCAATATTTTAATCTAGACAATTTGGAATCAAACTCCAACCCTTTAGATTATTGGAAGGTTGTATTTTACTTGTCAATTCCAGCGTTTAAATATGTGTATTAATTAAATTTTATTATTACAGATCTCATCAGATGAATCATTTCAGCATTGCTGCAAAAAATATTTCTGCGTTCCAGCAACTTCGACAGAAAGCGAACGTATGTTCAGTAAGGCTGGAATCGTTGTAAGCGAAAAAAAGAAGTTCGCTTCAGTTTAAACATGTTGACATGCTACTTTTTATCAATCGGAACAAGTGGATCTCTGAACAGCAATGATTGTTTTATACTTTTAAGTTTGAAAAAGATTGAATTATGCTTTATAGTATTAAGTTTGAAAGATTTAATTTCTGTTCTATAGTATTAATTTTAAAAGATTGATTTTCTGTTTTATAGTATTAAGTTAAATGATTGAACTTCTGTTTTATAGTTTTAAGTTTGGAAAAAGGATGTTATCCTTAATAAAGATATATATATTATATAGAGAATCAAAAAATGTATGTATTACTTCGATGTAGTATCGATACATCGATGGTTTTTTGAAAAACAACGAAACATCGATGTGGTCAAACATCGATGTTTCAACAGCTCTAGTGCCTAGTGTATTAAGCGGTATGAATTCGTCGACTTTTCAGCGTTTTATGATCAAATAAATCGCAATACTTCCCCCTCAGATGGCGCCTTATTTGTCTATTTTTTGTACTCGCAACAGTGTCACACAGGACTCATGCTTTGCTGTTCCTAGTCCTTTGGTTAAAACGTCTGCGGGCATTTCACTTGTTGAGATGTAATCAATGCAATAAAATATCAAAGAAGCTAACATTGGCTATGCCGAAGTTTATATACCCTTGCAGTCCTTCGTAATAATAATTTTACATGTTCTAAATTTGTTTTCTGCAACTCAATTCATCAATATACAAACAAAACAATTTTACTCTTCATACTACAATTTGTTCTTAAGTCCCTCATTCCCTAGCGTTGCGTCTGTGCGTGTATGCATGTGCTATGTTGATGACGTAAGACGTAATAGACAGCAAGCAGCGCTGCCGGCAGAGCTAGGATCAGAGCAGAGATTATTATCTTTGGTTTTATATCTAATATTATCACGTATGTAAATTTCAAAGCGATATAATAGTTCGATACTGATAATTTTCATACTTGATCTGCTCCAGATAATAAAAAGCACAGAAAAAAAATAACAGCCCGATAGCTCTTAAGGTGGCTGAGCAATACGAATACGCACGGACGGATACACGGACATGGCTATATCGACTCAGCTTTTCGTGCTGATCAAGAATATACACAGTTTATGGGGTCGGAAACGTCTCTTTCTGTACGTTACAAACATCTGACCAATTTTATAGCAAAACAGTCAGTTGAACAAATTAGGATAAGAAGAACTTTGACTTAACGACTTTAGGTGACAACTTTCAGCAACTTTACGACTTTAGCAACTTGAAATGCAACTTAAGCAACTTTAGATACACGTTCTGCTTATACGTTCGGTCTCTATCGTTCGAAGGAACAAGAAAAGTCTTGTTCTCTCTTCTTACTACTGATGATGCCACATTTCCCACCGCATCCTGGGCTGTCATCTTTTCGGACATATGTGCCCATATGACACAATATTCGGTCATCCTAAAAATTATCTGCCTCAGATGATGTTTCGAGATCGCTTTCATCATTGCTCTCCATATAACGCTAATGCTTAATTTTGTCTTCACTGGTCTGTCAGATTTGAATCCTGAAATTAAGCAGATTTTTTTGACTTCATACCATTTCTCTTTACTTTGATGATTTAGAACGAACCAATGACTAGTGAACTTTCGAGTTTATGGTGCGTTGTACCTGTGCGGTGTACCTGTACCTCTGTAGCTGACATCTTGGCTAAGGCAGAAAGTATGACTCTGTCGACCCTCTCTATTTCTTCGTTTCCTCTTGCAACTCCTGTAGTTGTTTCGACGTTTTTGATCTAATGGTTAATGATGCACCTCTATCGGTGATCATACGAAGGGGATTTCCAAAAATTGTGACCCATTCAGTCAAGTGTTTAACAACTTCCCAGGCATCTGTCGACTCGTACTTAGAGAACTGAGTATATGTTCTTGTAATTTTTTGACGTTGGATACAATGACCCAAAATGATCAACGTGTATTCAGTGGCACTTCTACTTTATCGATGCAATGCAAAAAATCTTCCTGCTTGCCTAACTTTCTGTTGTGTGTTATCCACTGCACGCAGTTTACCATGAACTGACCGACTTTTTTTGTCCAAATGCGGGATATAATAATCTTGTTGAGTAGCATGCTTTGTTTTTGTTTTGCCCAAAGTTGTGAGTATTCCTTATTATCTCCTTTTCCATGCTTTTCGGAACTGCCAACAAATCCCATCCAACGACCTGCTTATATAAAAGTTTATTTTATCCTTGCAAAAGGGGTATATTATTTTTGGTCAGAAGTGTGCAACGCATAGAACGAAGCATCTCCGACCATACAAAGTATATTTATTCTTTGTATGGTCGGAGATGCTTCGTTCTATGCGTTGCACACTCTGACCAAAAATAAGTATATATATTCTTGATCAGCACGACGAGACGAGTTCAAATAGCCAGGTCCGTCCGTCTGTCCGTCTGGATCAACGCAAACTCCTCCTAGCCTGTAAGAGCTACAGAGCTGAAATTTTGCATGTAGGCTTGTCAATACTGCAGGGGTTGTATATCTTGTATTCAGCCGGATCGGACCACTATATCATATAGCTCCCATACAAACCCCAACGTCACGAACAGTGACTCTTCTTAATAACTTCGTTATTTTCTGTGCTATTATCGTGAAACTTAATATTAGAGAGTTTATTACGCACAGTGGTTGGGTTTGTATGGAGCGCGCGGCCAAAAGTACTTCTAGAGGAGATAAAAATCTGTAACTTTTTCCTAAATTTAATAAAAATAACATAAATAAAAAACATAAGATTGACCTCGAGCCGGTTTAAATTCAATTTAAATTTCAATAGGTCGCAATCTCTAACCAGATAACACTAACGGAAGGCACGCCGATATTTTTGGAATTTTATTCCAAAAAAAAAAAACCCTTTTTCTATATGGTACAATATACCGTGTATAAAAAGAAACAGGTCTTGAATTTAGTTTGTTAAGGGCGAAGCTCTTACACTAATATTTCATAGCGCCTAAGGGTAATGCACAAAAGGTGGTCTTCGGTATTGTAGGCTTCGCCAGCTTTTTTCGCTTCATTTAGTTGGCAATGTAATTCCCAACTAGTTTTAGCGTTGAAGACATGGTATGGCTATTGCAATTCTGGAGTTCTTTAGCAAAGTCTGCTGATGATAGAACTTGGTAGTTCTTGAAATAGCTATACAGACAACCTGCTCACCTTTTTGTGTGTTACCTTTGAAATAATCTTCTTTTGTAAGATTGACCTCGAGCCGGTTTAAATTCAATTTAAATTTCAATAGGTCGCAATCTCTAACCAGATAACACTAACGGAAGGCACGCCGATATTTTTGGAATTTTATTCCAAAAAAAAAACCCCTTTTTCTATATGGTACAATATACCGTGTATAAAAAGAAACAGGTCTTGAATTTAGTTTGTTAAGGGCGAAGCTCTTACACTAATATTTCATAGCGCCTAAGGGTAATGCACAAAAGGTGGTCTTCGGTATTGTAGGCTTCGCCAGCTTTTTTCGCTTCATTTAGTTGGCAATGTAATTCCCAACTAGTTTTAGCGTTGAAGACATGGTATGGCTATTGCAATTCTGGAGTTCTTTAGCAAAGTCTGCTGATGATAGAACTTGGTAGTTCTTGAAATAGCTATACAGACAACCTGCTCACCTTTTTGTGTGTTACCTTTGAAATAATCTTCTTTTGTAAGATTGACCTCGAGCCGGTTTAAATTCAATTTAAAAAACATAAAAAAAATTGATCATATTCAACATCCTTCAAAAGTTACACCCACTACAGTGGTGGCGCTTTTATAGAGGGAGTGACAAAAAATGTTTGTTATGGAGATATCATTTTGAAATGTTTTCCAAATTTTGTATCAAAAATTAATTAGTAATAAAAGATGTCTCAAGTCATACATATTCCTTGCCACCCTCTTTCACCCCTATAGACGTACGCTAAGAAAGAAAACTATAAACCAGAGGGCCGGGGCTAACTTCGACCGCGTCAAAGTTTGTATACCCTTGCAACTTTTTTGGTAACTCTTTCCTTACCTATTAGCCATCAATGTGGAAGAACGTTTTATCTAAAAAAGCTTATGTTTGCGAAAGAATGGCCTACAATCGTAGGAAATAACGAAAATATTGATCAAAGTCACTGTTTTCCACCGATCGTTCCTATGGGAGCTATATGATATAGTCACCCGATCTTTATCAAATTCGACACAGTCATTACCAGATATATTAAATTAAGAAATGTTGAATTGGAAAACAATCACGTTAAAAGTAACGAAGTTATTTACAAAAGTCACTGTTTTCGCCCGATCGTTCCTATGGGAGCTATATGATATAGTCACCCGATCTTGATCAAACTTGGCACAGTCATTAACAGATATACTATACTAACAAATGTTTAATTTGAAAGCAATCGCGGTAAAAGTAACGAAGTTATTTACAAAAGTAACTGTTTTCGACCGATCGTTCCTATGGGAGCTTTATGATATAGTCACCCGATCTTGATAAAATTTGGCACAGTCGTTTATAAGCGTAATAAACTCTCTAATATTAAGTTTCACGACAATAACATAGAAAACAACGAAGTTATTGAGAAAAGTCACTGTACGTGACTTTGGGGTTTGTATGGGAGCTATATGATATAGTCGTCGGATCCGGCTGAATCCGAGATATACAACGCCTGCAGTATATACAAGCCTACGTGCGAAATTTCAGCTCTGTAGCTCTTACGGTCTAGGAGGAGTTTGCGTTGATCCAGACGGACGGACGGACGGACGGACGGACGGACGGACACGGCTAGTTGAACGCGTCTCGTCGTGCTGATCAAGAATATATATACTTTGTATGGTCGGAGATGCTTCGTTCTATGCGTTGCACACTTCTGACCAAAATTAATATACCCTTTTTGCAAGGGTATAAAAATAAAGTACAAAAATAAAGGAAAATATTTATTCAAACGCAATTAGCAAAACAGAAAATGTAAGAAAAAAATTTCGTCTTTTTTGTGCAAGGTAGTTTTTTTGACCAGTAATGAAAGGATCTGAGCTTAAAAGTAATCCATTAAAAAGGTCAGTGTTTGTTGCAACACGTGATATTTTTCTTTTGTGTTGCTCCCTAAATTTTTTAATGTCTTTATTTTTAGACTCTGCGGCTTCTTCAGATAATTCACCTATGGACACAAGCGCATAACTAATTATTTCTGGGGCATGTACCAGAACTTTATGTACAGATGGTGGCATATAGTACCATGGGTACAACTTAATTATAATCTCCAAATTTTGCTATGTTTATTTTATAACCAGATGATATGCATTGCAATAATGATGAGCACCTAAGTAAAACATTTTCATCCAATCCTGTAATTTGAGTAGACAATGTTGTATTGGAAAAAAATTTTCTAGCTGTGTTTCCGTCGTTGGATGTCCCACTTCCTCCACATCTCAGTCGGTCAACTATCAGTCCCACTTTCGTTCGGAAGTCTGCTTGTATTTTGGCTTTTCTACTTCGAAAAGCAGCTTTCTCTTCTGAAGTAGAAACTCTCCAAATTTTTAATTCCAATCTGTAGGAAACGTGTATAAAATATTCAAAAATTTTATGTATGAGTGCAACGGTGATAAGCCAAACTCATAACGTGCTTCGTCATTCTTCTTGCCTAAATAATTTGCCAATTTGCATATGTAACATTTACACGAAGATGTTTGGCTTAGAGCACTACAAATTTTACCGTCCACCATAGTCAGCTGCAAATTATGCTCAACTTTAATCATAATGTCAGAAACTAAACATGTTGTGGATTTCAGAAGTGAAATTTTTTTTCTTAAAATAGCTTTCTTCGGTAAGGGACAATTGCGTTGTTTCTTTTTCGAATTGAAACCTTATTGGTCTAGGGTTCTTCCAAATTAATTTCCGCTTTTTAGGATCATCATCTTTAGTTATTAACTGCAGTGGTACATAAGAAGTTAGAAATAAACTCGAATCGTCCATATTTGTCCCGGTTTTTTGCTTATATTCGGAATGTCCAGAACTGCCGTCAAAGCCCCACTTCCCAATTAACATTAAATTATAATCACCAACGGATTGAAGAACTTCTGCTTGAAGTTGCACTATTCTCGAGGCCGTATGATCTACCAAGCTCTGTAGGTCAACTTCATCTTGCGATTCGCTGACACTGATGTTCTCAGGATAGCTTGATGCTTTGGCTGCCAGAAGCTTTTCGTAGCTAGGTAATAAGTTAAACGACATTTTACTATTCATAAATGTGCGTATAGTCAAATATTGATGATTGCTCAAATTACTCTCATCTGCACTAAATTCAGAAAACGCTGGGTGGGATGAGTTGCAGGCGGTTAGAGCAGAAGCAATCGATTAGTCGGCTTTTGCTATCTCAGCAATTCTACGACGTTTTGTTCTATTAGAAGACTCCATAAAATCTATTTTCGGCTGACCAGTTTCTTTGGGTGTTAAATGGGACATCTTGTGGGCACAGCGCAAAGAAATCCTCTCCTTTCATTCAGCCAAACACCTTTATATTTAATCACTGAACATTTCTTGCGATCATAATTTCCCCAAAAAGTTGCTATTCTTTTACATATGTACGTAATTCGTTTCGACACATCATCCAGGTCGGTAACGTTCGCACCGTCAGCTCGTTGACAGCAACTACTGCAACGTCTGCCGAAGTATTGACCTGCCTCAAGCCGTCAACGACGAGTCGCCCAGAGTCAGCCACAATAGTAAACCCAACGACTTCTGACCAAACTGGAATGGATAGATATATTAAAATAACTAAGCGGAAGCTAAGTCTGCAAAAGAAAAAAAGTGGCAATACGCCGAAAATAACCAAACCAAATGAACGAGTAGCAACCCTTAGCGGGAATCGTTTTAAAATTCTTGCCGATCAGCAAGATGATCAAGCCGGCGCTGTAGATAAAGTTAAATCGGCTAGACCACCCTCTTATACATCCGTAGAGCCAACTGCAGCGCCCTGATTTCGAAGCTAGTAAAAACAGTAGGGGCAAATAACTTTGTTGTAACCCCTCTCAATAGGGGTAACATTAAAGAAATTAAATGTCAAACCCAAACTGAGGACAATTTCCGCATCATCGAAAAGTACCTCCATAATGCTAACATCAACTTCTATACCTACCAACTAAAAAGCAGTAAAGGGCTCCAGGTTGTGTTGAAGGGGATTGAGCCATCGGTCCCTACTCAAGAAATAGCAGACGCGTTGGTCGAAAAAGCGTTTGCGGTCAAATCCGTTGTCAACATCATCAACAGGAACAAAGTCGCACAGCCGCTCTTTAAAATCGAGCTCCAACCAGATGCAAAGCGGGCGAAGCCAAATGAAGTGCACCCAATCTACAACCTACAGCTCCTATTGCACAGAAGAATCACCGTAGAGGAGCCCCATAAGAGACACCAACTACCGCAGTGTTAAAACTGCCAGGAATACAACCACACCTCTAACAACTGCAATCTCAGGTCAGAGTGTGTTGGCTGTGGCGAACATCATAAAGATGGCATTTGCACCAAGGACAGAAACAATGTCGCACTAAGACTATGCAGTAACTGTGGAGGGAACCACACGGCCAACTACAGAGGATGTCCTGTCTTTAAGGATCTTAAATCTCACCTAAACGGGCGCAAACCCCCAGCTGGACCAAAAATCACCGTCAACGCCTCTAAAACTACACCGGAGGTATTCTTCGCCAAGGCTGTTAGATCATCTAACATGCCTGCTACATACAGTCCTAGTGTATCCTTCGTTAGTGTGCTCCGAACTGGACAGACGGAGCCCGCAAAAGAGACCCCGTCACTCCACCTTGGCCAGCAAACTCCAAGTGGCTTAGAGGCCCTATTGATCTCACTGAATCAAAACATGACCGCTTTTATGACGTTCATGCAAATCTGTATGCAGGAATTGATGCGGAATCAAAACCTGCTTATACAGAAATTTATCGAGAATAAATAATGGCTTCCCTACGTCTATGTCTTTGGAATGCTAACGGCATCTCTAAGCACAAAAACGAACTGCAACTATTCGTAGACTCAAGTGAAATCGACGTTTTGCTGATATCGGAAACACATTTAATATCAAAAAATAATTTTCAAATACCAAAATATAACTTCTACGGAACAAACTGTTATACCAGTATTTCGTGTATTGTTATACCAAGACCGGGTTCCTTTGATAAAAATAGTATATCCAAGATGAACACGTCAGTGTCCATGCATAGTCGTTTTTAGAATGATTCTTTATTCCAAATTATTATTTTGCTTAAGCTAAGTTTACATATATATTCTTATGCTGCGACTTATGCGACAGCTACAAAAGAGAGGGAGAGTGTCAGTACATACATACATATTGTTGGAGCGCTTGCATCAAAGTGCTTGGTCAGCGTTCACACGCTGGCCTGGCTCTAGCTAATGTTACGCTTGTGCATACATTGCTTATGTGAATATATGTATGTGCATATACAAATGTACATACATATATGATCATGCTTAGCTGTAGATTTATGTGAATATGTTTATGTACATACATCAATGTATATATATAAACATATTCAAGTGCACAATTATATTTTAGTGCGTATATGTTTAATTGTTTATACTTGCAACAGAGTGTTACAAGTTGAGCTCATTGTACTGAATGATTATTTGTATGAATATACTACACCTCCCCTTTTTAGAGAATAACGTAATATTATGGAGTTATTAATAATCATTAGTTAATTAATTAAAGGTAAAATAAGGGTAAGGTAAATGTGTATATTAGGGAAAAAAAATTTTTTTTTTTTTTGTGTTTTAGATTGTGTCTGCTTAGACAAATTTTCTTTCTCTCTTTTCTTTTCGAAATCATATGAATATATTTTCGATAATAGATGAATCCATAAAAAAAATTTTATATACATTTTTTAAGAAAACCTTGTCTCCTATTTCTATTTTAAAATCCGATACTTTTTTATCATTTATTTCTTTTTGCTTAATTTTATTGTTTTCTAAAATTATTCTAGCTCTTTTATACGCGTTTTCTAATCTAAACTTAACTTCCTTAGAATAGTCTTCTATATTATATATTGGATCTATAGTATTAACGCTATTAAATTGAATTGGTAGGTTACTTTGTCTACCAAATACAAGTTCATATGGACAATAATTATGTGTTACTGATGGTGTTGTGTTAAAACAATACACGAAATACTGTAACCATATGTCCCAATCAGTTTTATCTACTGAAATATATGAACGAATGTACTCGTTGAAGGTCCTATGACTTCTTTCAACGGTACCTAATGTCTGGTGATGGTGTGCTATAGATGTTATGTTATCTATTTTCAAATATTTGCACATCTCAGTAATAATGGAATTTTTATATTCTGTTCCCATGTCCGTAATGAACGTCTTCATTGGACCGTACTTCAGAATAAAAGATTCGAATATGGCTTTTGCTACAGTTGTTGCACTTTTGTTTGCAACAGGAACTGCTACTAAATACTTTGTCAGGTCACATATTAACGTGATTGCGTATTCATTCCCATTTTCCGAATGTGGTAGTGGACCGAACGTGTCTACTATCACTCTGTCAAAAGCATATAGTGGTGTTTCGGTTATAATCATAGGTGATCTTGTATGTTTTGTCGTTTTCGACGTCAGGCATTTTGGACATTTATTAATGTACTTTTTTACACATTTAGTCATGTTTTTCCAATAATATCGTCTCTTTATTTTTGTAATTGTTTTATTTATGCCTGTATGACCTCCTTGAATTGGATCGTCATGGAATGTAGACAATATAGCTGCTTTTTCTTTCTTGTTATTTACTTGGGTCACCGGCTTGAGTAGCGCTACTCTTAAAAATTGTAATATTCTATTGCCCATATTTTTGAAAGATTTTATTGAAATAGTTTCAAAGATCTTTTCTGTCGGTGCCACTTTGACTTTGGTGATACTAAGTATACCGGCTTCTTTTTCGAGCCTTTGAAAAATAGTTCTTGTTTATTTTCTGCGCAGAAATTGTTTTGTCTACTTTGGTACCTGGTAGTGACTTTCAGGATTTTTTTGTTCATGTCAATTAGATCGGATATTGTTATCCTTGATAGAGCGTCTGCCACAAAGTTATCTTTACCTCTCAAATACTCTACTGTAAAGTCGTACTCTATCGTCGTCTATGGTCTGTTCGCACTGTGAAATGTTTTCCATATATATATGGTCGAAAATATGTTATTGCCCAGTGTATTGCTGCTAGCTCTTGTTCTGTAGTACTCTTGTTGCTTTCACCTTTAGTGAATGCTCTTGATGCATATGAAACTGGAAGCTGGAGTCCATTATAGTTTTGTGTTAAAACTGCTCCACATGCTTGTTTGCTTGCATCTGTGATTATGCAAAATTCTTTGCTAAAATCCGGGTACTGCAATAGATTAGGTTGAACGAGCTTTTCTTTTAAGTATTGGAATGCATTTTCGCATTCTGCTGTCCATTCGAATGGAACATTCTTTTTACATAATCTTGTTATGTGCCGGGAATATTCGGCGAAATTTTTTATGAAACGTCTATAGTAATTGCAAAATGCAACGAAACGTCTAGCACTATCTGCATCATGTGGGACTGGATAATTCTTGATGACGTCAAATTTTGTGTCGTCTGGCAAGATTCCTTTATCTGTGCATTTGTGACCTAGGAATGTCACCTCATGCATAAAGAATGAACATTTTTCTGGATGCAGTTTTAGATTATTTTTTCTGCAGAGTTTAAAAACATCTACTAAATTTTTAATCATATGTTGTTCAGAACAACCAATAACGATTAAATCATCCATATAGAGGAAAGCTTGACTTGGCTCAAGCCCCGAGAATGCTATTGTCATCATTCTCTGAAATGAATTAGGTGCTATTTTTAGACCGAAAGGTAATCGTGTAAAACGATATGAGCCATTGCTTGTTGAAAAAGACGTTATATCTCTTGATTTTTCTTCTAGTTCAATTTGATGAAAACCTGACATTAAGTCAAGGCAAGAAAAATATTTTGCTCTTCCCAATTGATCAAGAATATCATCAATTCTGGGGAGCGGAAACTTATCTGACAGCAATTTTTTGTTTATTTGACGTTAGTCAATTACTAATCGCCAGTTTTTATACCCTTGCAGAGGGTATTATAAAATTGGTCAGATGTTTGTAACGCACAGAAGGAGACGTTTCCGACCCCATAAAGTATATATATTCTTGATCAGCATGAGAAGCTAAGTCGATATAGCCATGTCCGTCTGTCCGTCTGTCCATCGGTGCGTACGCGTTTTACTCAGCCATCTTAAGAGCTATCGGGATGAAATTTTTTTTGGGAGCTTTTTTTTTACCCGGGTGAGATAAAGTATGAAAATCTTTGGGATCGGACTACTATATCATATAACTCTGGAACAAAAATTTTTGCAAAAATTGGAGTATCCCCATGAAATTTACCAATATAATAGAATTTGATATAAAATCTCAGATCCCAAAATTTGACCCTGATCGGATAAATAGAACACAAGTTACAGTCTATATAAATCGGTTCAATCGCTGCCGGCAGCTCTGCTTGCTGCCTACTACGTCATCATCAAATCAACAGAGCACATGCATACACACACAGACGCAACGCTACATAAACTGTATGTGTATGCGTGCGTTGCTTTGCTTAGGGAATGAGGGAAGAAGAAGAACAAATTGTACATAGTATGAAGAGTAAAATTGTTTTGTTTGTATATTAATGAATTGAGTTGCAGAAAACAAATTTTGAACATGTGAAATTATTATTGTCAAGGACTGCAAGGGTATATAAACTTCGGCATAGCCGAATTTAACTTCTTTGATATTTTTCTTTAGATCCCGAAAGTGTTTTCTTTGGGACTAGCAAGAGTGGGCTATTATAAGGCGAAACAGATGGTTCAACAATACCCTGTTCGATTAACTTTCCAACTTGTCGCTGGATCTCGTTTATTTGGCTATGCGGACTCCGGTAGTTTTTCACATATACCGGTTCATCATCCTTAAGTCTTAATTTTTGTTTATAAAAATTATTTGTTGTGATCGGTTCGGTGTCAAGTCCGAACACATCACTATACTCAGTGCATAACTTTTCGAGTTTGTCTTTGAATAGTATTGGGAAATTTTTCTTCAACTTATGAATTACAGATTCTTTTCTTATATCTCTGGTATTTTGAACTATATCGTAGTTCGAAAGTGATTCAAATTTTATATTGTTAACGCCTACTATTTGGCATTTATCTGTGGTATTTAAGAATCGGACAAAAGTACTTTGGGCTGTTGCAATAGTGTTTGCGACATAAACGCCCGGTTTAATTTCCTGATTCGGAATCAAAATGTTATCTTCTGCTGAAGACAGTTCTATTTTGCGTACCACTTGGGATCTTGCTGGTAGAAGTGTTGAGTTATTAACAGAATTGAATGTTATTGGAACATAAATTGGGTACGTTAATTTTTGTGGTCTAAGTATAAACCAATCTTCTGAATTGCTGTAATCTAATTTGCAATTAAAAGTTTTTATGAAATCTAATCCTATTATTCCATCGCATGGGATTGCGAAATCTGAATGAAGCATGTGAAATTCGTATGGAATAATATATTTATCTGTCTGCAATTCTATTGAGACTAGGCCTTTGGAGTTTATTACTCCTTCTCCTATGCCTCGAATGTCTACAGTTTTGTTTACTTGGATGTCGTGAAATACATCAGAATTTTCATTTATTATTGAAATGTCTGCACCGGTATCAATTAAGAATGTTATTTTCTTATTTGTTTTAACATTCTTAAATGATACGAAATTATTAAGACTTAGGTTAATGGAATAGACTTTATTTTTTAATTTTGAGCATTTGGAGGATCTTGTCCGTTTCCCTGGTCGCTTTGGGTAATTCGGACATTTGTGTTGTTGTAACCATTCTGTTGGTTATTTGTATTTTGTCTATTATTATTGTGTCCACCTCCACGGCCGCCTCTTCGGTAGCGTGAATAATTTCGGCCTCGTTGGGCTCTGTGGGCATCGTTATTGCTCCAATTCGAGTTGTTATTGTTCCAATTCGAGTTGTTTCTCCAGTTACAATTATTGTTATAGCGGCGTCTGCCGCGGTCATTATGCTGGGCATAAAAAATGGTATTATTTTGGAAACCTTCTGTGGAGCCCGTCTCTACTGAAAGAGTGGTGAATCTAGCAATGGCTTCTTTAGCCGAATCAAAGTTTCCTGATTCCATTAATAGCTGGACTCTTTGACTTTTGGTATGGCTTACCATAGCATTTACTGCCACTTTGGTGGTGTATTTTATTGCTTGTTCAGTTGGAAGACCATCCGAAATATATGCGCCTTTAAGGGCGTCGGTCAACTCAGTAATCTCCTTTGTGTATGAAACACAGTTATTGGGGTTTCTTTGCAGATTTTTAATTTTTGCTGTTAAAAGATCCACTGATTCCCCCTTGAAGATTGTTGATAGTTTTCGTATTACTTCATCAATCGTTGTTTCAGAACTTAGGGTATTACCCGCTTGACCTTTTAATTTTGATTTTATGATTTCGATAGCTACTGCTTCGTGCGTTTCTTTTATGCTGTTAAGTACGCGAAGCGCTCCAAGGAAACCAGGTAGATTTTTAATATCACCATCGAAGTATGGTAGCAGCCTGGTGGCTGTGTTTATGAATTCTACCACTGTTTGTGTCATTTTGTTGTTTTCTTTGGGAATTGTTGGCTTGTTAAGACTTATTGCTGATGGTTCTTCTTGACTTATTTCTTCATCAGCCATTAGTTGCGTTTTTTCTTCCAGTACTATTGAAGTTTCCAAATCTGATGTTTGTTTAAATTCAATATTGTGTCTGTTAAACACAGTTATTGCTTTTTGTTTGTAATCACTGTAGAACGCACTTGCGGCTGCTTTTTGCCATATCTTTAGTTTGCTATAGTGTTCAGTTAATACTGCTCTAATAGCTTGAAGATTCTCGGTTATTATCTTCGTGTGTTTGGTTACTGTGTCTTGGGATGTTTCTCTATTCTGCGAGGCACTTACAAGATTTAGTTAATTCTTGTGCGTGTATTCTAGCTTTTCCTATTATATCATCCCAAGTAACCATAGTTTGTTAAGATTAATTTCTATTTCTATTTTGGATTCTTGAGAACCCATTTTACTAAAAAAAAAAAGAAATTTGTCGTTTAGACCTGTTGTTAATTTAAGAAAAAAAAATTTGAAAATGTGTAAGGTTTTACTATTCTATGTCTATTATTTCTACATCTGAGTCTGTTAAATCTACTGGTTCTGCACTCGATTCTGATATGTTTATCAGCGCAATTGAGTCCTTGAAAAGTTCGTGGACCCATCCGGGCACGTCTTTTCTTAAAGGAGTCTTAGCTAACAATTTACTGTAAGCTACTTTTATGGATTTTTCCATAAGATCTGCAATATTTTTTTGAAATTTGTAGTTGTGGGCTATCCAATACCTTATTTCCTTGTATTTGTGATTTGTTTCACCTGATTGTATCAGGAAATCAAGGAAAGGTAAATATTTTTGGAGCTTTTTTGATTCTGCTTTATCCATATTCTACACTAACTGCCTAAAACTGTTAAACTGATTATGGATGTATTTAGTTCTTTACTGCTGTTGTTCCTCCATTAGGTAGAAACGCAGTGTGCCTGCTGCGTTTGAAAAAGAGCATTCATATGGTACCGTGAGAATGAAACTCATCTGTACCCTAGTGCCTCCTTTGACTGGGAAATCTTCGCCCGTTATGTCAAGGTAAGCTAACCTAATTTGTACTAAGTTTATGGAGCGTTGAGGTGAGGTACTTCCCTCGCTCCTAAAAACCTCAATTAAGTCTTGGACTATGCTAGGGTGCCTGTTGTTTATTTTTTCAAAGTACCTGTCACAATGGGTCATTTTTTTTTTTTTTTTTTTTTTTTTTAAATATATATATATATATATATATATTTTATCTTTTGTTAAAAAGGTTTTGATTTAAAATTGCTTGTGTGCATATGTATTTTTAGATCTTATCTAGATCGTTAGCTTGGCTTAGAGCTCTTTTTGTTACACACTTATTGTGTAATAGGTAAGCCTTATATAATACATATGCGCACAATATTATGACAATTATTAAAAGTAGTATGTTCGTTAATCTCATATCAGCATTTGATGATTCAATTTTATTTATGACATTTGCAGTGGAGTCCACTGATTTTGTTTCGATTAACCCCATTGTGGGTATAACGGATATATCATCAAATTTACTTATACTATTATCGAACATACGTATGGGATTTTTGTTTTTATTTATTATAAGTATTCAAAAATATGAAATAAAGTTCATAAAGACAGGTTAAAAACTTTTATTTTTTAACAATTACTTTAATTTTTTTTTCATAAAATGTCTGAATTTGATTTCTATTTGAAATATTAAAATAAGATTGTTATGGATTCATGCGTATTTTTTTTTTATTTAAATTATTTGTGAAGAGAAAAAAAAAGTAAGAGAGAAATAAAATTTATCTCAACTGTGTCTTGCACAGCGAGCCAGAGACGTGGAAAAATTATAGAAAATGTGGTTGGCTCACAATTCAGGTATACATTTCATTTGTTTTATTGTTAAAAAAAAAAAAAATCTCCAACCACATTGTTAGTAAAAGCCTATTGGACAGTTAGTATGTCGCAAGTTGCACTTTCGTGCTTCAACTTGCTATTAAGGTTATTATTACAATTATTAAATTAAAGGCAAGTTAAGGCTTGCGCATTTCTGCGGCCCCCTTGCGTTTCTTCGCTCTTTGGCGAAGTTCAGCTTTCAGTATGTCAATACGCTCTATGCAGCGTTGTCGGTCTTCCTCCGTCTTCAGAGTGGCCAGTAGGTCTACTTCCAGCCTCTTCTGCTGGAGTAGCTTTCTTACTTGGCCTCCTCTTTTTGTCTTCTTTGACTCTGTTGATTTGGTGTTGCGGGCCCGGTACTCAGCTATTGTGAGTGGGCGCGGTCCATCGTTGGGATACAACTCTAACGCTTCTTCTAGCGTCGGCGCATCCCTTTGCTCGATAGGAGCAGATTCCGCAAAGGGAATATCTTCACTGTTCATTGGTGGTCCTTGTTGATTGATTGGTTGATTTTCTTTTGGTTCGCTTGATTTATAAATGGTTCCAACCGCTGCTTCTGCTTTCTTCTGGGCATTTATTCCAATTGATTTAAAATAAAGTTTTCATTTAAATAAATAAAATGTTCATGTTTTGTGTTGTGGTTAATAGTTGCAGTTGTTGTTCTTCTGACATTAACGTTGATTGATGGTTTGATTTTTGCATTTGGTTTGCAGATTGCAGTTGTTGTTTTTGTTAGCAGATAGCGGGTCCTTATTATGTCACGGTCGCCATGTTATATATATACCAAGACCGGGTTCCTTTGATAAAAATAGTATATCCAAGATGAACACGTCAGTGTCCATGCATAGTCGTTTTTAGAATGATTCTTTATTCCAAATTATTATTTTGCTTAAGCTAAGTTTACATATATATTCTTATGCTGCGACTTATGCGACAGCTACAAAAGAGAGGGAGAGTGTCAGTACATACATACATATTGTTGGAGCGCTTGCATCAAAGTGCTTGGTCAGCGTTCACACGCTGGCCTGGCTCTAGCTCATGTTACGCTTGTGCATACATTGCTTATGTGAATATATGTATGTGCATATACAAATGTACATACATATATGATCATGCTTAGCTGTAGATTTATGTGAATATGTTTATGTACATACGTCAATGTATATATATAAACATATTCAAGTGCACAATTATATTTTAGTGCGAATATGTTTAATTGTTTATACTTGCAACAGAGTGTTACAAGTTGAGCTCATTGTACTGAATGATTATTTGTATGAATATACTACAAAACCATCCAGACGGAAAAGCTCATGGCGGGACACTCGTTCTTCAACAGATTTGAAACACAGCACCTACAAGCAACTGCCACAACCGTCCAAACCACGTGCGGCAACACTACATTGGTTGCCCTGTACTGCCCACCACGCTTCTCAATCTCTGAAAAGGAATTTACCGATTTCTTTAACACACTCGGAGATCGCTTCATTGCAGCAGGGGACTATAACGCCAAACATACGCACTGGGGATCTTGCCTGGTAAATCCTAAAGGCAAGCAGTTGTACAGCACAATAGTCAACCCTCTCAATAAGATGGATTGCGTCTCACCGGGTAGGCCTACTCATTGGCCCACAGATCCACAGAAAGTGCCTGACTTGGTTGATTTCGCAGTAACCAAGAGGATTCCTCGTAATCGGATCACTGCGGATACACTGCTAGATTTAACTTCCGATCACTCTCCAGTGCTATTCACACTATTAACAAGAACTCAAGTACTTGATCGCCCATATAAGCTTACAAACAACAAAACAAATCGGCTTAAATTTATGATGTACATGAGTGCCCACATTGACTGTTACCGAAACTGGATGCTGCAGAGGACATTGATATGTGCGTCTCTGCACTTGAGTCTATGATGGGAGCTGCAGCAAGAGTATCTACTCCACCTGCCTGTTCTTACACTAAACCTGTTGACAGGCCTACGAACCGGCGGATAGAACAATTAGTAACGGAAAAACGACGTCTATGAAGAGAATGGCAGATTACTCGCTCACCAGCAGCAAAACTTCGACTAAGGCATGCTAATCGCAACCTCTCCAAGGCGTTAAGACAAGAGGAAAGCTGGGCTCAAAGGAACTGCATAGAAAAGCTCAGCCCAACCAGCACTAAACATCCTCTGTGAAAAGCCCACCCAACTTTAAGCGCTCCTACAGAAACTAAAAGAATACTGTGCGGCTGTCTATCTCGACGTTGCCCCGGCTTTCGATAGAGTTTGGCTGGAGGGTCTGATGTTCAAAATCCGGCAAAAACTGCCTCAGTACACCCACAAACTCATGGAATCTTACCTTTACAATAGGAAATTCGCTGTAAGATGTAATGGCTCCGTCTCGGTGCATTTTTAAATCAAAGCTGGTGTACCGCAAGGCAGTGTGCTCGGCCCATCGCTCAACCTACTTTACACTGCAGACTTACCAACGAGTTTAGGACTTACAACGTCCACTTTTGCCGATGACACGGCAATCCTCAGCAGATCCAAATTCCCAATACAAGCCTCTGCAAAATTAGAGGAAAACCTCAAGGTGGTAAAGGAATGGCTAGCAACCTGGCGTATCCGGGTCAACGAGCAGAAATGCAAACATGTTACATTTACGCTTAACAGAAGAAACTGTCCAGATCTAATGCTAAACAACGTACCAGTTCACCAAGACGTGGATGTCACTTACCTTGGCATCCACCTAGACATAAGACTAACTTGGCGCAAGCAATGCTCGGTCCCCTCTACTTCTGGAGTATAAAGTCCTCCTATACAACTCCTTACTGAAACCCATCTGGACTTACGGAGCCGTACTTTGGGGAAATGCAAGTACCAGCAATGTCGATATTATACAAAGAGCGCAGTCGAAGATTTTAAGATCAATCACGGGGGGCCCCGTGGTATATACGGAACGAAAATATACCTAGCGTAAAATCTGAAATAGGTAGTCAACTCCTAAAGTATTCTGCGAAACTGAATGCACACCCAAATGTTCATGCCAATTCCCTTAAGCGAACTAATAATAGAACTCGTCTTAAAAGAAATGACAGACCAACCCAATAACAAGTGATTAGGGCCGCCTGCAATATCCCCAATATCTTAAGTACTAGTACTAGTTAAAACGTCGGTTGAAAACAGCGACTTTTGTAAATAACTTCGTTAACTTCAACGCGATTGCTTTAAAATTAAACATTTGTTAGTTTAATATATATGTTAATAACTGTGCCAAATTTGATCAAGATTGGATGACTATATCATATAGCTCCCATAGGAACGATCGGTGTAAAACAGTGACTTTGAACAATATCTTCGTTATTTCCTATGATTGTAGGCCATTCTTTCGCAAACATAAGTCTTTATATATAAAACGTTCTTCCACATTGATGGGTAATAGGTAAGGAAAGAGTTACCAAAAAAGTTGCAAAGGTATACAAACTTTTACGCGGTCGAAGTTAGCCCCGGCCCTCTGGTTACTTTATATTTTGATTTTTTGGCTTTTATTAAGGACACGCCACTTATTTCTGTATATTGTTTAATTTTACGTAATTTCAATATTTGAGCGGCTTCTTCAGATAATATAGTACTCTGAGAACCACTATCAACCAAAGCTCTTAATGTTTGAAATCCTCCATTTATTTTCTTAATTTGTATTAGGGCTGTGGCCAACAATTTTTGTTGTGCTGTTACACAGGTATTAACGCTATCCTGATTTTCTTTATAATGGAGTAACGTATGGTGTCCTCTGCTGCAAAGTGAGCAGACCATTTCATTATTGCATCTCTTTTTGCTTGAATGCTTCAAGCATCGTGTGCACAATTGTACTTTTTGCCATTTCCAGCCTTTCTATAGGTGTTAGCGCTTTAAACTTATAGCACTGCAGTGCGTTATGCCAGGGGCCTTTGCAGATCGAACAACTATCTTTAAAACACACAGCCGACGTTTTTTCTAATGGTTTTTTCTCTTCTTTGCTCATGGCACTTAGTGAGCAATATCTTTGCTCCAAGAATTCCATGACATCCGATAGCAATTGTATTTGCCTTGTTTTTCTAATCTGACTCTCATACAACTGTAGAGTCTCTCTGTCAAATTTCCGAAGTATGTGTTGAGCGAGTATTACGTCAACTTACGTCAAGGTGTATTGATTCACTCTTTGCGGATTCATTGTTCATGATTTAACTGCTCGGAAAATACCCTCCGATTATTTTCATACCGCTTGGTTAACAGTTCCCAAGCGGCACTATAATTGTCAGCTGAACCTGACAATAGATGAGCTACCATGCTCCTTGCTTCGCCCTTTATCGCGGATTTTAAATAATTAAATTTAAGAGCAAGACTTAAATCTTCTCTTTTTTAAATTAATTCTGTAAATAACTCCACAAACAGGTCCCATTCTCTAGCCTTTCCAGAAAATGTAGGTAGCTGAATCTTTGGCAACAAGATTTGCCAAACGCACCCCCGACTTACTAGTGCCTGATTTTTCTGACTCTCCTGTGGCTATAATTTTGGCAACTATCGTTAACGCTTCTTCATGTATTTTATTTCTGAAATAATCATAATCGAAATTTGTAGCAGTCTGGATCAATTTTTCGTGATTAGGTATCCATTGCTTCCTTATCTCTTTTACTTCCTCTACAACTTTGCTAGTTATGCTTCTAGGATCTAGTGCTTCCAACTGCCTTAACCAGGTATGTAACACTTTTGCAGCCTTATTTGTGAACATTTTAACTTATGCGTATATTTGGATATCGAAACAATTATATAATGATAATAATAAAATATGTAGGTTGATGTAAGTACTTATGACTATTTTAATTTATATCTTATCTGATGATCCTGTTCGCTGCTGCTTGTCCGCCAATTGGTAGAGTTCGCCGTTTTTATACCCTTGCAAAAAGGGTATATTAATTTTGGTCAGAAGTGTGCAACGCATAGAACGAAGCATCTCCGACCATACAAAGTATATATATTCTTGATCAGCACGACGAGACGAGTTCAACTAGCCATGTCCGTCCGTCCGTCCGTCCGTCCGTCCGTCCGTCCGTCCGTCCGTCCGTCTGGATCAACGCAAACTCCTCCTAGACCGTAAGAGCTACAGAGCTGAAATTTTGAACGTAGGCTTGTATATACTGCAGGCGTTGTATATCTCGGATTCAGCCGGATCGGACCACTATATCATATAGCTCCCATACAAACCCCAAAGTGACGAACAGTGACTTTTCTCAATAACTTCGTTATTTTCTATGCTATTATCGTGAAACTTAATATTAGAGAGTTTACTACGCCTATAAGCGACTAAGCCAAATTTGATCAAGATCTGGTGACTATATCATATAGCTCCCATACAAACGGCCAAGTCACAAACAGTGACTTTCTCAATAACTTCGTTATTTTCTGAGCTATTGTCGTGAAACTTAATATTAGAGAGTTTACTACGCCTATAAGCGACTATGCCAAATTTGATCAAGATCGGGTGACTATATAATATAGCTCCCATACAAACGAGCAAGTCACGAACAGTGACTTTCTCAATACCTTCGTTATTTTCTGAGCTATTGTCGTGAAACTTAATATTAGAGAGTTTACTACGCCTATAAGCGACTATGCCAAATTTGATCAAGATCAGGTGACTATATCATATAGCTCCCATAGGAACGATTGGTCGAAAACAGTGACTTTTGTAAATAACTTCGTTACTTTTAACGCGATTGCTTTTAAATTAAACATTTCTTAATTTAATATATATGTTAATGACTGCCGAATTTGATAAAGTTCGGGTGACTATATCATATAGCTCCCATAGGAACGATCGGTGGGAAACAGTGACTTTGATCAATATCTTCGTTATTTCCTATGATTGTAGGCCTTTCTTTCGCAAGCATAAGCCTTTTTTAGATAAAACGTTCTTCCACATTGATGGCTTATAGGTAAGGATAGAGTTACCAAAAAAGTTGCAAGGGTATACAAACTTTGACGCGGTCGAAGTTAGCCCCGGCCCTCTGGTTTTTTTACTGTGTCGTCGCTCAGCTGCTGTTGTCCAGGGCCTATAGGCTCAGGCGGTACCGGTGAGGGATATCGCATCAGAATTCCTTTTACTGGCACTTCTCCAGCCTGTTCCTTGCAACTATCTTGTTGCTCTGCTGCTGTTGATAGTTGCCGACTTGCAACTACATATAGTGTACATATGTATATACCTATACACTAGTTAACTTTTTTTCGATATTAGGTCTTCGAATACGCCACACACTTTATATTATATATATAACTTTATACTGTTCTTTTTTTTTTTACCGCCGCAGAAATTATTGCAGTTGCTCGACTAGCCAAACCGCCTTTACATACTCGGTCGCACGCACTTTTTATTTATTAAGCAATATTTTGCTTTTTTTTTATACTCTGTCTCTTACCACTGGTGGAGGAAAACAAGAGTTTTTTATTTTGCTGCCTTTAGCTGATCTTATCATAAAATTCAGACTTTAAGGAGCTGATTCATTCTCTGAGTCTCTTACCACTGGTGGGGAAAACTACACAGTTCCTTTTTCTCGAAGGAGCAAAATGAATAGGGATTCCCGGAGAGAAGGAAAAATACCCAATCTTCATTCGTTGAATTCAAAATATGAACTGATTCTATTAACAAAAGTATGGAGTTTATATAGTGAATCTTAGGCTCTAGGAGGTAACAATTGTTGTTAAAATATCTTATTCTAATAACACTCCAAACCGAAGATTTCGGGGTTGAAAATTATTATTGTTTTGGGCACGGCGTCGGCCACTTGACATCCTGCCGTTGTGATCTTTTTGGTTAGTTTAGAATTACAAGTGTTTTTATACCCTTGCAAAAAGGGTATATTAATTTTGGTCAGAAGTGTGCAACGCATAGAACGAAGCATCTCCGACCATACAAAGTATATATATTCTTGATCAGCACGACGAGACGAGTTCAACTAGCCATGTCCGTCCGTCCGTCCGTCCGTCCGTCCGTCCGTCCGTCCGTCCGTCCGTCCGTCCGTCCGTCCGTCCGTCCGTCCGTCTGGATCAACGCAAACTCCTCCTAGACCGTAAGAGCTACAGAGCTGAAATTTTGAACGTAGGCTTGTATATACTGCAGGCGTTGTATATCTCGGATTCAGCCGGATCGGACCACTATATCATATAGCTCCCATACAAACCCCAAAGTGACGAACAGTGACTTTTCTCAATAACTTCGTTATTTTCTATGCTATTATCGTGAAACTTAATATTAGAGAGTTTACTACGCCTATAAGCGACTAAGCCAAATTTGATCAAGATCTGGTGACTATATCATATAGCTCCCATACAAACGGCCAAGTCACAAACAGTGACTTTCTCAATAACTTCGTTATTTTCTGAGCTATTGTCGTGAAACTTAATATTAGAGAGTTTACTACGCCTATAAGCGACTATGCCAAATTTGATCAAGATCGGGTGACTATATAATATAGCTCCCATACAAACGAGCAAGTCACGAACAGTGACTTTCTCAATACCTTCGTTATTTTCTGAGCTATTGTCGTGAAACTTAATATTAGAGAGTTTACTACGCCTATAAGCGACTATGCCAAATTTGATCAAGATCAGGTGACTATATCATATAGCTCCCATAGGAACGATTGGTCGAAAACAGTGACTTTTGTAAATAACTTCGTTACTTTTAACGCGATTGCTTTTAAATTAAACATTTCTTAATTTAATATATATGTTAATGACTGCCGAATTTGATAAAGTTCGGGTGACTATATCATATAGCTCCCATAGGAACGATCGGTGGGAAACAGTGACTTTGATCAATATCTTCGTTATTTCCTATGATTGTAGGCCTTTCTTTCGCAAGCATAAGCCTTTTTAGATAAAACGTTCTTCCACATTGATGGCTTATAGGTAAGGATAGAGTTACCAAAAAAGTTGCAAGGGTATACAAACTTTGACGCGGTCGAAGTTAGCCCCGGCCCTCTGGTTTTTTACAACATGTGTGGCTGATTGTAATTTTAGTCATATGCTACATTAGTTGTTTGTGACAAAATTACAGTTGTATTATATTTTCCTTAGAGCATCTGATTTAGTGAAGCCGCTTCAGATGAACACAATGTTTATTCTTAAACACAAAGCAACGCACGCATACACATACACTTTATGTAGCGTTGCGTCTGTGTGTGTATGCATGTACTCTGTTGATGACGAAAGACGTAGTAGACAGCAAGCAGCGCTGCCGGCAGAGCTGGGAGCAGAGCCGATTATTATATTGACTGTAACTTGTAACATATGTAAATTTCATAGCAAACTCGATTTTTATGAAAATGTTTCTTCTAGTTCTTCTAGAGCCATATGACATAGTGATCCGATCCTGATGGTTTTCATACTTTATTTTTCCGGGGTAATAAAAACCCCCGAAAAAAATTTCAGCCCTATAGCTCTTAAGAGGGCTGAGTAAAACGCATTCGCACAGACGTACGGACAGACGGACATGGCTATATCAACTCAGCTCCTTATGCTGATCAAGAATATATATACTTTATGGTGTCGGAAACCCTCTGCACAAATTAAGAATAAAACTCAAGTGACTCAGCTTTTGACAATCCCCTTTTACATGAATTGTCACCATCCCAAGAAATTTCACTTGAAGATACCCTCTCCATTGAAGTAAAAATTATTGAATTCGATGATCTTGCAACCATAATGTATTTGAATGATTTACAAATGTTTATATTTGCAAAACTATCTCAATTTAATACTTAGATGACAAAATTCTTTAAGCTAAAGATGAAGACGAGGCTATATTAAATCCTAAAGAAGTCCTTAAACAGTGTGAAAATTACGTCATCAGACATCGACACCGATGCTTCGATTGACGGAGCAGTTCTTTTACAACTTTTACCCGAATATGGACAACTTCACCCTGTATACTATTTGAGCAGGATCACAACAGATACGCAGAGGAAGTTTACTAGCTACGAACTGGAGATAGTTGCCGTTATTAAAGCTCTCAACAAATTTTGAATCTACTTACTTGGTATCCGCTTCAAACTCGCCAGCGACTGCAATGCTTTCACCAAAAGAATGGAAAAACGACACGTTGGCACAAAAGTGGCCCGATGGATTCTAATGCTACAAGAATTTGACTTCTAGGTGGAGCATGCTGCCTTAAGCCGAAATCCAGTGATGTTAATCACCGATAAAAGCGCAATCAGCAAACTGACGTATCTTGAAGCACATGACGATGAGATAAGATCTTATATCGATATTCTCTCTGAAAAAACATCTGCCACATCTAAAACCCGCTTCTAAGAATGTCGATTTTAAATCTCATTACCCAGTAGAAGATTGTAGATGGAGAAGCTGTCAGGAAGGCTTAGGCGGGGGAGTGCGTCTTTCGGAACCAATAGAAATGCGAGACTCATACGTTTAGGTAGGTAACTAATATAGATTTATTAACTAATTGAGACTTAACAATATAGAGACGTTTGTAAAGCGATGCCGTCGGATTCGTTCGTGATAGCCGTTCGTTACCACCGATCGTAGGAGCTTATTCGGTCGCACCTTTCCTTCCCAACTTTTATTCGCCAAGGAAGAATAAGTAGTTGTACTTCTTCTTCGTTTTTACTAGATCGTAGCACTTTCTTAGTGCTTAGTGCTGGTCGTCGTTTTTACTAGATCGTAGCACTTTCTTAGCTGCTTAAAAGAAGTTGAACTGTTTAATATAACGATATATGTAATAATCGATTCGTCCTCATGAAAATTTTCTGACTGTAACTTTTTCCGACTTGTCAACTCTTTATGAATCTATGAGCTGCTTAATTTTTCGTAAGACTCGACCATCGGGGCTATACACAATTCTTCATAATTGCCAATTATAATCGTTTCTAGAAATAACTTTGCAGTGCCCATCATTTTATTACGTGCATTAACATAATTTTGTTTCTCGCTCAGCTAATACGCCTCCGCATTTTCTTTAAAATTCTTTAGCCACTGTCCAAATGGAATTGATGTCCCATCGAAGTCCGGCACCACATTTGTAAAACTACCGACTGTTACGATTAAAAATTTATTGTTACATTGCGAACCGCTGTCAAATTAACTGCCAACATTCTGATCGGCGTCTCCAACTCGCTGCTGCGCGCACTAGTGTGCATTTTTAACCGTTTACGTCTTCACTCTTCGTTTCTTCGGCTCCAGTCTGCCGTGATTCACCTGCGCCTACTTTTAAATCGAATTGCTCCGTTAATACACCATTCGACGTAAATGTGCTATTTAAATTGTCTATTTAACTTTTTAATTAGATTTTTTTTGATTTATGGCACCTTTTTTCTTTCCAGAACGCAAAATTTTTTTCAACTTTATTCTGTCTCTTCTTTTTACTTGTTTCACGTTTTTATACCATACCCCAATGGTATTTTAGTCAGAAGGAAGCTTCTCCGACCCCATAAAGTATATATATTCTTAATCAGGATCAACAGCCGTCTGTCTAGAGCCACAAAATTTGGTATGTATACTCGTGTAGTATGTAAATAGAGTTAATTGGAATTTTGGTCACGCCCCTTACGCCCCCAGGAATCACATAATAGTATTTTTCTAAAAAAGTAAACCAGCTGGAGAAATCAAAATTGGTTTATATACTCGTTTAGTTAGCGCGCAGAAACTAATTGTTCAAACTTTTTGCCATGCCCCCTTCCGCCCCCATAATTTACATAAAACTGATTTTCTCTCTCTGGTTTTTAATTTACAATCATCACACGGCTTGTTGTAAAATTTCGAATACTGCTGCGAACTTTACAATCATTACTAGAAAGCGACTTAAGCTATCGATATGCTTCATTTTATCGCCGGCACGATGTTGTATTTTACATGAAAAATTTTCCAAGTGCATTAACCACTGTACGACTTATCGGGGCATATCCTTCTTCGCCGCTGTCATTTTGAAAGCTTCACAATCTGTTACCAGAACAAAGTCGATCCCCATCCAATAATGACGCAACTTCTTCGTAGCTATCTAGCTAGCATATCTATGCTGCCTTGAACTGTAGAAAATAACTAATAAATTCCTCCTTGTTTTCTTGCTCCAATAAAATACAGGGTGCCACAGTTTTTTAATGCATCTACATGTAATTGCGTTTCAGCTGAGTGTTTAAAAATTTTCAAATCTGGTTCTTTCATTATACGTTCTTTGAATTTATCGATTGCTTTTATTTGAGGACTGCCCATTCTAAACTCTGCATCTTTTTTTAGCAACGTGGTTAGCGGCTTTGCTATTATTGCATAATTACGAATGAATTTTCTATAGTAGCTTGTTAGTCATAAAAATGACTGAACACCTTTGATATTTTTCGGCAACTGGAAATTTTTGACGGCCTTGACTTTCTCTTTACCCGGACATACTACTCCATATTCAATTTCGTGGCCCAGAAAATTGATTCTTCTTTTTAGAAACTGGCATTTCGACCATTTGATCTGTAAACCATATTGCCGTGCTTCTTCTAAATTACCATAATTCCTGCATTTATCAATTTCTAGAAAATGTAGTAAATGAATCTTACAAAAACTGCTGGGGAATTACAAAACCCAAAAGGTTTTCAAAAAGCGCTTGCTTTGTTATCAATGCTGTATATTTATGACTTTCTTCTTCTATGTCAACGTGGAAAAATCAGTTCTCAAGATCCATGACTGTAAAGTATTTTGCTTGTTGCATTTTCTCTAACACATATTCAACGATTGGAACTGGAAATCTATCTTTCAATACGAGCGTGTTTAATTTTCGAGAATCTAAGCACAGTCTATGCGATCTATCTTTCTTTTTTGCTAGCACTACTTTGCTTGACGAGCGATTCCTTGATTTAGCCACTCTTCTGAGGACAACGACTTTCTCTAAATACGATAATACAATTTCGCAGTAAAGTTAACTTTATCGGGCAAATTAACGGGTTATCTTTCGGCTTATACTCCTTAATTAATGTAGCGACTGTATCAG
This sequence comes from Drosophila tropicalis, assembly GCF_018151085.1. Taxonomy (NCBI): domain Eukaryota; kingdom Metazoa; phylum Arthropoda; class Insecta; order Diptera; family Drosophilidae; genus Drosophila; species Drosophila tropicalis. Next base: position 98,165 of record NW_027173437.1, read on the forward strand.
CATATTTTGGTTCTACATCAATTTCATTTACAGAGCTTACCATATTTAAAACGTTCAATTGGTTCTTATTTCTTTTCGACTAAGTCGTATTCAATAAGTACATCAGCTTCTAATTTGGTGTTACGGACGATCAGTATTTTGTGTTCTGTAATGAATCCATCTACCTTGACTGTAGTAGTAACCTAGCCTATAACCTCTGTGACTACATTTCCACGACCAAACAATTTTTCGACGTGACTTTTCATCTGACGATCCAGAAAAAGTTCCTCGTATTTGTCTCGTCTCATGATAGTAACTTTTTTGCCATCAATCGAAAATTCCTTTAATTGGTTGTCATCTGTCTTCCGTACTATATTTAATTGAAGCTTCCTTTCAGGACAATCCTTTGATATGTGGTCTATGCCGTTACACTTAGAGCATTTAGTACCCACATTGCAATCTGCTTTTTTATGATCTGTGGCTCCATAGTTGAAGAAATGCAACTGTTTACCTGTATAGTTTGGCGAGGTTTGATTTGGGCGATTCTGGTCGTCGTTTTTACTAGATCGTAGCACTTTCTTAGCTGCTTAAAAGAAGTTGAACTGTTTAATATAACGATATATGTAATAATCGATTCGTCCTCGATTTCACCAAGAGCTTCAATTTTACGCATCTGTAATACATAATCATGAAAATTTTCTGACTGTAACTTTTTGCGACTTGTCAACTCTTTATGAATCTATGAGCTGCTTAATTTTTCGTCAGACTCGTCCATCGGGGCTATACACAATTCTTCATAATTGCCAATTATAATCGTTTCTAGAAATAACTTTGCAGTGCCCATCATTTTATTACGTGCATTAACATACTTTTGTTTCTCGCTCAGCTGATATGCCTCCGCATTTTCTTTAAAATTCTTTAGCCACTGTCCAAATGGAATTGATGTCCCATCGAAGTCCGGCACCACCTTTGTAAAACTACCGACTGTTACGATTAAAAACTTATTGTTACATTGCGAACCGCTTTCAAATTAACTGCCAACATTCTGACTGCTCGAGCCCAAGCAGATAACTGCCCACCTCCCACCCGACCGACCGAGGGGTGCAGCCGTATAACGCACGGTACGAATCGCGTGGACAAATACACAATAGAAAAAACAGACAAACAAATAATACTACAGCTATCTATTAACTAAATGGGATAGAATAGATGTTTTAAGCATATTAATAGAAAACTCTGAGCCGATTACAGGGAATAGAAGGTTGTAATCAGAGCAGAGGACCCTAAAAGGTTCATGCATAGCATAGTTAGAAGAACAACGACTAAGGGATAAAGGTATCAAAGGATGTCTACTCCGTCTACATGGTACCGACAGATTCACCTGAGCTAATAACTCAGGCGAGTCGATATCACCAATTAGGAGCTTGTGCATAAAAATGACACCAAGCATAATTCTACGGTTAGTTAGGGATGGAAGGTTAATCAAGAGAAGTCTACTAGAATACGAAGGCAAATTGACATTGCGATCCCAGCTTAAGCCACGAAGAGCAAATAGCAAGAACTGCTTTTGAACGGATTCAAGTCTAATCTGGTGCGACTCATATTGAGGTGACCAAATGCAAGATCCATACTCTAAAATAGGACGGACAAGCGAAGTAAAAAGAACTTTAGTTGTATAGGGGTTGTTGATACATAAATTAACTTTGCTGGTTCGTTTAATAATAATAAAAAACTTTTATTTACTCTCCATGTGATGGTTTCGGTTGGCCAATAAGCAATTAACTAACTCAACATACATTTTCTCGTTTTCACCACACGCTACCTATTGCATCAGCCAAAACGGTGTGACCATGCAACTTAAAGTTAAAAATAATAAAATACAAAGATCGTTTACATTCAAATAAATTTAAGTTTAAGAATTCAGCAACCGTTCCTCAACATACCGCCGGGCCCTGAAACAATGTTTCTGAAACTGGCAGGGGAGCCACGTTGGTTATGGGACGGGTCATCTCTCCTGTAGCTGTCTTTAACTTAAGGGCTCGTACTAGACCGTCTGGGCCAGGAATCGTCTCGATAATGCGGGCCAGGATCCAAGAAGCCGGAGGAGTATGAGAATCCTTTACTAGAACGAGATCATCAGGCCTCGGGTTTGCCGATTTCATTAACCATTTTGGCCTTTGCTGCAACGACGTAAGGTACTCAAGATGCCACCTTTTCCAAAAGCCTTGTAACATGGCCTGAGATTGCTGCCAGTAATCCAATCGGTTTGCCGGCACTTGGTCCAAATCTCCATCTGGCATTGTGGTATAAGGACGACCGATCAACATGTGAGCGGGCGAAAGATATCCAACGTCTGTATCGGAAGTGGCACAAAGAGGCCTTGAGTTGATCACCGCTTCCACCTGTGTTAACAACGTATGCATTTGTTCGAATGTAAGAACGGCGTGGTCGATTACTCTGTGTAAATGAAGCTTCACAGAGCGCACACCCGATTCCCATTTGCCTCCCCAGTGGGGCGCATGTGGCGGTATGAACTTCCAGTTGATGCCTTCGATCGATAACGCCTCTGCTATCTTGTTATTGTGCAGCTGGGATTGAACTAATTGTTCCATTTCGTTAAGACTTCTTTTGGCTCCCACAAAATTTCGTCCATTGTCGCTGAACATCGTCACACATTTGCCTCGCCGTGAAATGAAACGTCTAAGAGCAGCCAAAAATGTATCAGTGCTAAGGTCAGTTGCCAGCTCCAAGTGTAAAGCTGAGGTTGCCATGCATACGAAGAGACATATGTATCCCTTTTCCTTTCGAGCGGTCCTTCCCTTATGTGTCTTCATCATGATTGGGCCAGCATAATCACAGCCTGTATTTTCGAACGGAAATGCTTGCCGAACTCTCACTGCCGGTAGTGCGGCCATTAGTTGGTTGCTGGTATGTGCTCGCTGTCTGAAGCATTTTATACAGTTGTGATGACAAAGAGGGCCGAAACTCCTGGGTGTAGATTATGTTGATGCTCGTGTTCCAAAATTAGGTGAGATATGCGATGCTTCCTCGGCAAGATGAGCGGATGCTTGGCTGAATATGATAACTCTGAATTATTGAGGCGACCTCCTACACGTAGAAGCCCATTGTCATCTAAAATCGGCGTCAGGGTACACAGCTTAGAGCCTTTTGGTACGCATCCTTCATTTCGTAGCGCTTTTCGTTCTTTATACCATTCGTCTTGAGCTTGCTGCAAACATAGGTTCCTGGCTGCCTTGTACTCGTCATAGGTTACGGCGAAAGTGTCTGACTTTTCTTGGGGGTTTTTCATGTGTCGGATGAATCGTAAAATGTATGCCACAATGCGCACAAGTCTCGGCCAGGAAGAAACACGACCAGTGAGTTCTTCGAGGGGAGATGACTCGTTCATGGTTTCCGCGAGAGTAACTAATACTGTAGCCTTCAACTCTTTTCGGTACTCGTCTTCTGAAATTAAGTTAGAGATTTGTATATCATCTTCGTTACCTAAGTTAAGATGTGTCTCAGCCAGCCAGTCGGGACCCTTCCACCAGAGAGTAAACGGGAGTAAGTCCTCAGCCAGCATTCCTCTAGAAGCGCAGTCTGCGGGGTTCTGCTTGGTATTAACATGGCGCCACGAGTCCCTTGGTATTACTTCCAATATTTCGGCAGTACGATTGCCAATGAACGTCTTTAAACTAGCTGGCAAGTGGTTCAACCATGCCAACACAATTGTCGAATCACACCAAGCATATACGGTGCTTTCTAGATCCTTCCAAGCTAATTTAATTGATGCGATCAGCCGACTTAGCAGAAGTGCGCCACATAATTCCAAACGAGGGAGCGATTGCTGCTTAAGTGGAGCGACCCGTGTTTTTCGCTGCAATCAGTGAAACCTCTATGCTGCCATCCTGGTTCACGATCCGAGAGTATACGACTGCTGCGTATGCTTTTATTGAGGCGTCTGAGAAGGCGTGTAACTCTATTCGTTTGCCGACATACCCAGTATGACGCCGTATCTTTAACTGCCTTATGTTGATAATGTCTTCGCGATACTTACGCCATCGGTCTGCCAGCTTAGTTGGAAGCGGTGAATCCCAATCTAGATTAAGAAGCCAGAGCTCTTGGAAAAGGATCTTGAATTGAACAATGACCGGCGCCAGTAGACCAAGCGGGTCAAATATGCGTGATACGTCTGATAATACTTGTCTTTTTGAACTTCCGGTGCATTCGCTCAACCTTATACCATATGTGAAGATGTCAGACTTTGGTTCCCAATGTATTCCTAATACCTTGACGGAGGAGGCATCTCCAGTTACACTTGTCGCTGCTGCTTCTTCTAAAGAGCCGATTCCGTGGGTATTGGATACCCATTTCCCAAGCTCCAGCTGTGCGCTACCTAATAGTTGAATAAGTTCATCCTTGTTACGTATAAGTTGATCTTCCGTGTTTGCTCCGGTCAGGACATCGTCCACATAGAAATCTTCCAATAGAATCTTGGCAGCTGTTGGATATCTATGCTTTAGATCAGTGGCAAGTTGTTCTAACACACGTACAGCTAAAAACGGTGCACAGGCTGTCACATAGGTTACAGTACAAAGCTGGTAATGTTGCAGCTCTTCAGTTGGGCTTTCTCTCCATACAATTCGTTGATAATTTCGGTGATTTTCAGAAATCCATATTTGCCTAAACATTTTAATGATGTCTGCGCAAAACACAAACTTATAAAGTCGAAAGCGTAAACACACATCCATTAGGTTACGCTGAATACTTGGGCCCTCTAGTAACTCATCGTTTAGTGATCTGCCACTCTTATCTTTATAAGATCCATCAAATACAATTCTCAATTTCGTACCAATAACCGGATGGTGAGGCATATAGAACATGTGTTCTTTAGGTGCACTCGTCTTCTCTGACTCATCAAGGATGCGCATGTGTCCCAAAGCAATGTATTCGCGCATGAACTTGGTGTACTCTTCCTTTAACCTTTTATCCTTCTGAAGTCGACGTTCTACTGAATAAAATCGTGATGTTGCTCCCTGAAGAGTATCTGCAAACTTAACATCCGAGTTCTTAAATGGAAGCTCAACACTATACCTCCCATTTGAGTCACGAAAGTGTGTAGAGCGAAAATGATTCTCGACCTTTAAATCATCAGCAGTCGGCGGCAAACTGCCACTTAATTCTTCCAATTCCCAAAACCTTTGGAGCGATGTATTTATTTCGATGGTTGATAACAGAGATGCTGTATTTGATCCTTGTTTAGCTGCAATTGAGGTGACCACCCACCCGAATATTGTGGATATTGCAATTATATTTCCATGCTTATCTAATACCTTCTCTCCTGTGAATGCGGACCACACGTAGTCGCTACCCAACAAAATGTCCACATGCTTAGCGCTGGTTTCCGGTAGATCAGCCAGTTCTAACCCATCGAAAACTTTCAAAACGGCCGGGTCGACTTCATCCTTTGGCAATAGAGTGGTTATCTTACCTAAAACATGAGCTGTAATATCTAGTGTATGCTTCGAGAACCTTGATTTCAAATGTACTGCGCTGACCCCTCTTGTAGTATCGGCCTTGATTGACGAAATTCCTGAGACAAGTATTCGAGATGGTGAGCGTAAGAGGCCCAGTGAACGCATGCAATTCTCCGATATGTATGATAGTTCTGATCCACTATCAAAGAGAACACGACAAGTGGTGTATGATCCCTTTGAATTTAATGCCAAAACTAGAGCTGTGGGCAATACACTCCTTGGTTTTCCTCGCGGCTGTAGATTTACCGCAGAACGTGCTAAATAACTCTGTGATTCTATAGATTGAGCTTCCTTTCCTTGCTTAGTTTCGGCAATCATGGCTACTGTGGGATTAATGCTCTTTTCTTCGACTTGGCGATGTAACAGCGTGTGGTGTTTGTCCTGACAATGTTTGCATCTATACTTGGATTCACATCTTGAAATACCATGGTCAGGCCTTAGACAACTGAAACACAAACGTTTCTCCTTAGCAAATGAGTAGCGCCTTTCCACGGAGAGGGCCAAGAACTGGTCACAGTTGTATACGTTATGCTCCTTAGACTCACATTTAAGACACCCTCTTGAGTCTGTGGAAATCAGTATCCGAGTATATTTCTTAACGTTTGATTGTGCGACTTGTTCGCAGCGGCTTAATTCGAACTCATCGCAACGTTCTCCGAGAAATCTAAGAAAATCCTTAATGGTTGGAGATGTCCCCTCACGGCTGTAGGACACCCACTTGCATTGAGACTCTGTATCAATTTTATCCAATAGAAAATAGATCACCCAGCAGTCGCGATTAGTTTGGCCAAGTGCATCTAGGCCACGTACAACTTCACTCGCCCCATCGGCAATCTTTCGTAGAATGGATACATCTGTCACCCTTGTTGATGGTAGACGTCTAAAATTATCCAACAGCGAGTTAACGACATGACGAGGTCGATCATAACGTTCCATTAGGCCTGCCCAAGCCGTCTCGTACGCCGCTCCTGTTAACGGCAAATGATTTATTAAACTTGCAGCCTCATCACAGAGAAAAGACTTGAGATATTGAAACTTCTGAGCTTTATCCAGATTCACCCTGTTGTGAATGGTACTCTCGTATAAATCCTTAAAGGCTGGCCACTCCAGGTAGTCGCCACCAAAAGGCTTGATGTGTAATTTGGGCAGCTGGACGTGTCCCCCTAACGCCGAACAGGCAGCTCCACTTACTGTCATGCTTTCATAAAACTCCCGTTGAAGTTCCATCTGCTTGTGTAGTATCTGCGACACTACTTCGTTGACTCCCTCACTGGAGTCCAAGACCTTAGTTGCTTTTACTGGGTTAACCAATTTTCCCAGTTCCTTTAAGTGCAGTTGTGCAGTTAAGTACTTCATCTCATAATCTCCATAGTCACCCATGGGGTCGACGTAACCTTGCGATTCTTGAAATTCAAACATATCAAACTCCTTCCACACGTTGTCGAGTCTGGTCATCATAGTATCCACCACATCCGCTGTGCAGTTCTCAGGCGGATTCTCCGAAAGTGTCAGCAGCCGCGTGAGGCTGGACTTTAACTTGGTGCGTGTTGCCTTTAGTTTTTCCATCTTAACTTGAGTAGAATTGCTTATCCCAACAGAATCCAAATCCGGCTCGAAGGACCAAATTTATGTTGATACATAAATTAACTTTGCTGGTTCGTTTAATAATAATAAAAAACTTTTATTTACTCTCCATGTGATGGTTTCGGTTGGCCAATAAGCAATTAACTAACTCAACATACATTTTCTCGTTTTTACCACACGCTACCTATTGCATCAGCCAAAACGGTGTGACCATGCAACTTAAAGTTAAAAATAATAAAATACAAAGATCGTTTACATTCAAATAAATTTAAGTTTAAGAATTCAGCAACCGTTCCTCAACAGGGGTCATCAAATTCTTTTGACCATCTTTTAATGAAACCCAGGACACTCATGGCCTTTGCGACCGTGGTGGAAATATGGGTGTTAAAATTTAACTTATGGTCCATAAGTACGCCCAAATCATTCATATTATTTAGACGTTCTAGAGGGCTATTGTTTAGAAAATAAGTGACCAGTTGAGGAGAGTTACGGAAAAAAGTCATTACCTTACATTTGGTAGTGTTAAGATTTGGTAGATTAAACTGGCACCAGGATTGAAAGTTTATAAGATCAGCTTCTAGCGGACTTAATGAATCTGTATCTTTATGAGTAAGACAAAGTTTGACATCGTCAGCATACATAAGCACGCGCGAATGAACAATGACTGATGGAAGATCGTTAATAAATAGTGTGAAGAGCAGAGGGCCAAGATGACTACCTTGAGGTACACCAGAAGTCACAGGAATGGAAGCGGAAAAAGAAGACTTAAAAAGTACATCCTGTTTTCTATTTGTTAAATATTCTCGAACCCAAGAAAGGAAAAGCGGTGGAAACCCAATGTCGCTCAGCTTAGAAAGTAATAGGGTATGATTAACGGAATCAAAGGCTTTGCTAAAGTCAGTATATATTACATCAGTTTGCTTACCATTTTTGAACTACTTGATAATTATTGATGTAAATTCTAAAAGGTTAGTGGTTGTAGATCTACGTTTCACAAACCCATGTTGGGATAGCGAAATAATAGAGCTGCAAAAATGTTGCATTTGAGAAGTTATAATTTTCTCAGAAGCTTTCAGAATAGCGGACAATTTTGAGATACCCCTATAGTTAGAGGCTTCGGACTTTTTGCCATTTTTATGCAGAGGAATGATATACGACTCCTTCCAAATATGTGGAAAAGAAGAAGATTCGACAGACAATAGAAACAATTTTAAAATGGGTTTACATAATGCGTTTGCACAGAACCTGAGTACGCATCCAGGAAGACCATCTGGCCCCGGAGAATAATTAGGTTTAACTAGTTTAAGTTCGCTAAGAAGAGAACTTTCATCAATCACTGGATTGAAAATGCAATTAGGCTTTTCTAAATGATAAGGATACGGACTTGCTCGATATTCCGTTGAGGAATAGGTTGTTTTGAAAAAATTCGCAAACATATCGGACCAGTCCTTGGGGTGTTTCTGTATCTGTAGATCCGCCAGCGTCTCTTATCGTCCCCGACCGGTCTCATGCACCGTCCACTCCTAATGTACAGCAATTGATTTAAGAGCCCGGTTGTGAATGCGATTAGTAAGGAATTACCGGTATCACCTGGGAATGATCTCTTATTGTCCTATGTGTCCGGGCAATTACCCATTCCAATGGAAATTGCCGATAGTTCTAAAAGTATCGAGGGCCCCGTAAACAAGTTGACTGCTGCAGTGGGTGACTTGTCCAACGTTACTGCTACGGCTGACGCCTCGGGACCGCGGCCTCTCGTTGGCATACCACCAAAGAAACATATATTTGTTTCTAGGCTAGACCCTGTTGTCACATCTAATGATGTATTAGCCTATATTCGGAAGAAAGTTAACGTCTCGAATATTGCGGTGGAGAAGTTTAAATTTTCTTATTCTCGGCACATTTCGTCCTTTAAAATTAGTGTTTCTGCCAATATCTTCGACACTATATGTCGAGAAGATTTTTGGCCAAAACATATAATAGTTAAGAAATATACTGTAAAAAGAAAAATCGGAAACCGACTCGCTTGCCAACAACAACTAACACTATTCCTGCCACATCAGCATTTGCTGGTGTGTCAAAAAACTAGCTTCGTCCCTTAACCTGGGTTACCAGAACGTTAGAGGACTGAAATCTAAACTTTCTAATCTCTATGTAGATAGTCTTTCTTTTGAACATAACATTCTAGCTTTTACAGAGACGTGGCTAAAACCTGATATTGCTGATGCATCGGTTTTTTCCTCAAACTTTTCTATATTCAGACGTGACCAGATTTCTCGCATAGGTGGTGGCGTTCTGATAGCTGTTGATGCTGCTTTATCATCTGAAATGATTCAATTTTCTAGTACCCAGGAGATTGAATTTGTCGGTGTTAAAGTAAATTTTAAATCTTTTAATGCTTTCATTACTTGACCCTATATTCCACCATTGTCAGACATGGTGGTATATTTAAATCATTTAGAGGCAATTCAGTTTGTCTCCTCCTTAGTTTCCAGTCAAGACTTGCTCATAGTTGTAGGTGATTTTAATTTACCCGCTTTAGCATGGTCACTTACAGATGAATCTACCACGTTGCTGCCCTCTTTGTCACATGACTACATTGATGGCCTTCTAGGCTTATCTTTATCCCAAGTCAATACTGTCTTAAATTCTAATGGAAAATCGTTATATCTTATTTTTGTATTGGATTCTTCTTATTGTGAAGTTTCTAGGATCGAACCATTTGTTCTTCCAGAAGACAAATTTCATCCTACATTAAATTTAAAAATTGATTTGCCCTTGCTTTCACCATTACTTGGTTCAAATGAGTTACCTCTAACTAGGTGCTTTCGTAAGACTGACTTTGCCAGCCTTAATGAAAACATTGCTACTACCGATTGGTCTTATCTGTACAATTGTAGAGATATGAACTCAGCTGTTCGCTTTTTCTATGATACTCTGAATTCACTCTTTGATATTTGTGTGCCTCTTGGTAGGCTGGAGCGGCTTAACAAACCTCCCTGGTTCTCTCGTGAGTTATCCAATTTGAAAAATGTGAAGACACGATATTATAAGAAGTTTCAAAAAACACGTCGTTCATCAGATTATGCTCTGTATACAGTCGCTCGTTCAAAGTTCATGATGCTTAATACACAATGCTATAAGAATTATCTTCAGCGGTGTAAGCTTCAGTTTTCTTCTGACCCTAAACAATTTTATAACTTTGTTAATTCTAAACGTAAGACCTCTGTGCACCCATCTTTTTTGTCTTTTCAAAATAAAAAAGCGAGCACTGAGGCCCAACGTGGCCTCTTCTTTTAGTTTTGCTTTATATATACTTGCAAGCTTTTTAAACTTTACGCGAGCTTTTTTTCAAAAGCTTGCTTTGATCGCTGCAAGTTTTACAATTGTGTTACTGTTGTTTGTGTTCTTTGAAGTACACATGTTTGACATATGCTCTTCCTGAGGGTATCTTGGGGTATATTAGGGTATTTTAATTTTTTCATTTTAGTGTATACAATTAAATATCTGGATTTCCCAAAGAGTAAAAAAAGAGATATTGTGAGTTAAAAGCGACGTACTTTATTATTTGAATGAAAACTTAAAACTGAGTTACAAAAATGTCTTATGGTTATATTTATAGGCTAAATTTGTGAGCCCTTTAGTGGCGTGATTGATATTGATGCGATTTGATTGGCCCGAATTTAAATGCTGAATTACCGTTCACACGCTTTGATTTTGCGGGGGACAATGGTTATTGCAAGTGTTCAATTGTTTATAAAAACCGATGTTTACTTTAACTTTAAGAATTTTAGGGGGCGAAAAATTTATATGTTACTCTGTATTGGTTGGATATATGACTCCTCCCCATCCTAAAAAGAATATAAATTGCAAGGAAATAGAAAATGGTGAAAAATTTGCCAAATATACTTAAAAGACTGCTCAACTTTTGATTGAATTGTATCCGCAAAAAAACTTACCCCAACGGTATATAGGATTTTGGCTCACGGAGAGGATTTAACAGAATATCAGTGTTTACCAATTGGAGAGCTATCCGAAGAAGCACAGGAATGTAAAAACAAAGACTACAAAAGGTTCAAATATACTAATACAATAAAAACTTCTCGTGTTAGACAAAATGGCAACCTTTTTAACAAGCTGGCAACTTCTTCGGACCCACTTATTGCATCTCTGAGACACGTGCCATCACGAATGGATTTGGAAAATAGCAACTATAGTCCCCAAATGTTGAGTTTATTAGATATTGATGTAAATATTAAAAATTATTTTGAAAAAAATCAGCCGTCATTAGCAAATTTTAAAAATTAACTTAAAAAAAGTAAACTAATTTTTTTTTTTTCTTTGTAATTATTTTAAAAATTCAATTAATACATTAAAAAATGTTACATAATCGTTTAAAACAATGATAAATTCCATTTCCAAAAGGCCCCACTGTGCGCTGCCGGCAGCGATTGAACCGATTTATATTGACTACAACTTCTGTTCTAATTATTCGATCGGATTGAAATTTTGGGAACTTATGTTTATATCCTTGCAAAAAGGGTATATTAATTTTGGTCAGAAGTGTGCAACGCATAGAACGAAGCATCTCCGACCATACAAAGTATATATATTCTTGATCAGCACGACGAGACGCGTTCAACTAGCCATGTCCGTCCGTCCGTCCGTCCGTCCGTCCGTCCGTCCGTCCGTCTGGATCAACGCAAACTCCTCCTAGACCGTAAGAGCTACAGAGCTGAAATTTCGCACGTAGGCTTGTATATACTGCAGGCGTTGTATATCTCGGATTCAGCCGGATCCGACCACTATATCATATAGCGATATGATCCTGTACAAACCCCAAAGTCACGAACAGTGACTTTTCTCAATAACTTCGTTGTTTTCTATGTTATTGTCGTGAAACTTAATATTAGAGAGTTTATTACGCTTATAAACGACTGTGCCAAATTTTATCAAGATCGGGTGACTATATCATAAAGCTCCCATAGAAACGATCGGTCGAAAACAGTGACTTTTGTAAATAACTTCGTTAGTTTTACCGCGATTGCTTTCAAATTAAACATTTGTTAGTATAGTATATCTGTTAATGACTGTGCCAAGTTTGATCAAGATCGGGTGACTATATCATATAGCTCCCATAGGAACGATCGGGCGAAAACAGTGACTTTTGTAAATTATTTCGTTACTTTTAACGTGATTGTTTTCAAATTCAACATTTCTTAATTTAATATATCTGGTAATGACTGTGTCGAATTTGATAAAGATCGGGTGACTATATCATATAGCTCCCATAGGAACGATCGGTGGAAAACAGTGACTTTGATCAATATCTTCGTTATTTCCTACGATTGTAGGCCATTCTTTCGCAAACATAAGCTTTTTAGATAAAACGTTCTTCCACATTGATGGCTAATAGGTAAGGAAAGAGTTACCAAAAAAAGTTGCAAGGGTATACAAACTTTGACGCGGTCGAAGTTAGCCCCGGCCCTCTTGTTTATATTCAAACGTAGCACATTAGCAAATTTCATGGGGATATTCCAATTTTAATGAAATTCTTTTCAAAATGTTTCTTCTAGAGCTATATGATATAGTGGTCCGATCCTGACAATTTTCATACTCTATCTCACCCAGGTAATAAAAAGCTGGCTGAGTAAAACGCATACGCACCGACGGACGGACAGACAGATAGACGAACATGGCTATATCGACTCAGCTTCTCATGCTGATCAAGAATATATATACTTTATGGGGTCGGAAACGTCTCCTTCTGTGCGTTACAAACATCTGACCAATTTTATAATACCCTCTGCATGTGTATAAAAATTGGTGTATCTCTTTGAAATTTACTAATGTGATAGTTTTGGATTTGAAAGATCAGAACCGGAATTTCAATCAGATCGGATAAAAAAGAAGTTACAGTCAATATAAATCGACAGCACTGCAACCAGCCTACTACACCTTTAAACGACTGTGCGTGCAGCAGAGCACACGGCAACAAATCGCAGCATGCAGCATGGCGAAGAAGAAGAAGAAAAATACTTCCGCCCCGCAAATTAAACAAAACTGATTTTATCAAAAACTAACAAAGCTAAAGTCACCAAATTTAGTATGTAAACTGGCTTAGTATGCGCGCGGAGTATATATATTTTCATATTTTGCCACGCCCACCCACCATTTCCTCCTATATCGCAATCAATTGTATGTAAATTCAACAATTTAATGCAAATATTAGCGTTAAATTCACTTTTAATTAATGATATACAAAGTTTGTCGGTAGATCCATGGTTCCTGTTTTAAATATTAAGTAACTGTTCGGTGCTAAATCTAGTTTCGATTTCGAGTCGTGTCTATCTTATTATAGTCGTTGGATCCTGCATAAATAAAAATGTCCGCTGGTGTTCGGTTAGTTGTTATATGTCTCGACTTATGGTTGTATATTAGAGAATTTTTTCAAATTTGATTAATTTATCTTCGATGTCTTTTTTCACTATTTATAATTCTGAGTTTTTCAATTACTGTTTAATGGAATCTTATTACGTCTGAAATTCCGTTTTTACTTGATGTGATTTCTAACTTTACACTTTCTTCTTGTAGCCAATTTTTTATTGCTATACACAGAAATGCTAAATCTTTGTCTGATTTTATTTCTATTGGTTTGCCCATTTCAGTGAATCTCGAACTTTCTACCAAAAAGGTATTAATTATTTTGTTGCCCATAAGATAGATAGTAATTTCTTTTCTATGGCTGAATAATTAATTATTATGAACTTAAGTTCATATTCGATAAGTGTTCTACTACCACAAGAAATACGTCTATGGTACTGTGACAGGAAATCCCCTAAAGCTATATTGCTAGCTTCTGTAGTTTAAAGGAATGGCTTTTTGAAATCGGGATATGCAAGTATGGGATCATTCATAAGAAGATATTTTAATATTTCAAAGAATGAAATATAATGTGGGTCGTTTATAAATATTTTAGCTCCTTTCCTTTTGCAATATGTGTAAAGTTTGGTATTAATTTCCGAAAGAATCCGCATAGTCCTAATGATGATTTTATTTCTTTTAGGGTTTTAGGGATCGGAAATCTAAGAATTAAAGGCCTTGCAATATGTATCAAATTTGGAATTAATTCACGGAAGAATCAGTATAAGCCTAAGAATGATTTTATTTGTTTCGGGATTGAAAATTTTAGAATAGCTTTGACTTTATATGTGTTTGGTTTGATTCGTGACATTTGGATTTGAAAGAATTTTTTGGCGAAGTAAATGGTTGTATAATATTAACATTCTCCAAGTTTGTCTAATATTTCATCCATTACTGGTATTGGGAACTTGTCATCGACAGTAATCTCATCCGACAACGACAATCGATTACTAGGCGGAACTTTTGTGCCTTAGATGCGTCCTTATTTTTAGGTACGATTCAGATTGTAAATTGGGTGTTCATGCTCAGTTTTGATGTTATGTTTTATAGTACTGGTAAAGGTCAAATTTTCCAATTTTCTATAATGGATATTGATAAATTCATGCAATATTTTCTTTTACTTTTCTTTTTCTTCTGAATTTAAATGATCAAGTCTAAATTCTTTTCTTTCCTCGATACCGTTATTTATTATGCGTTATGCGAATGCTTCTCATTCGAACTCTGGAGTTAGTTATTGATTCTTCTTTTTTTTTCTTTATCGGTGTATTTGAAATAGAATTTGATGTTACACCATTTTCTTCATAATTAATAACGGCCTGAGATATTTTCTATCTAATAGTATGTCATATGTTTATGAAAATTTATGGCAATAAAATTTGATTGTTAAGGGCAAAGTTTACTTGGTGCAAAAGATACGCTTTTATTAAGCTCTGTTATTCCTTTTACTGTTTGATATTTCTGGAAAATGAAATTAATTTTCGTTGATAATATTTATTGAAGAGCCTGTATCTAAAACGCATGTCAACGGGATGTTGAAAGTATTCGGTTGTTCCGTTTGATCCACCTGTTCTGTTCGAGCTGTCTGAACCGAGGCTGATTATGCAAATTTTCGAACATTCCATCTTACTCTGAACACGGTACTTTTTCTTTGCATTTTAGTAGGTTGATTTACCACAGGGTTTTGATACTGAGTTTCATTTGGAAATTGATAATTAAGGGGATTTTCTTTTCTGCCCTGATAAGATTTTGTTGAAATTCTTCTCGAAGCTGTTGATTGTATTTTGGGAATTGTGATGATTTGATTTATTGTATTGATAGTTTTGCCTAAAAATGGTATTGGCGGGAACGATTTCTTACGCTAACTTATTAATAATAATAATGACTTATGTTTTAAATTTTCAATAAACTTACGAAGGTTTCCTACAAAGGAAGTATGGTATAGGGCAGCCCGCAACTCGCTCGAATTGTTGGCGTGCGATAGTTGTCAGATCCGCTGTGCTTCTCCAGTGAGCTACATTCTATGGTACAGTACATCAAACTATGTTGGCGTACGTCCCTCGTCGTGTTGTAAAAAATAGTCAGCTCTCCGTTACAATTGTTACAATTGTGCAACTGTCTAAGCATGGTGAGCGCCTGGTTCAGGATAGCTTCTGATAGATCCAGTGTTGTCTTGGAGGGGTTTTTCTCAGCTGTATAGATTGGAGTATCAATTTTGTTTATAATTTGGGACTCAATTTTTTCAATAATTGGGGTTTCAGTTTTTTCTGTGGGAGCTCGATTTGATCAAAAATGCTTAATTATTAATTTTTGTGGCATTGTATTAAACTTATAGATTAAGTATGTAATCAAACTTATTATAGTAAGTACACAAGTAGTTAATGTAATAGTTTGAAATACAGTATAATTCTTGGTGTGTTCGTTAATTATCTTTTGTTTGGATGAAGGAAATAGGTTCTAGGCTGGTCATATTGTTTGTTACATAAATGCTTTGGCTATAGTCAAGCAATGAATTTATTATTGATATTTCGTTTAATTGTAAGGCACAATCGTAAATTTTTATTATGTGTTTGACTTCTATTATTAAGTCATTTTTTACGCAATTTTGATTAAGTTTAGTTTGGTAAGTTCCATGTTACAATTATGTTTGGTTCAATGTAATTAGTTTGAAAATTCTTATATTTAGTGTATTTACAAGTGGTTGGGATTTGATTTAAAATGGCAATTATACATTTATTAGTTTCTATTTGTTTTGTATTTTTTGAACAAATTGTTGTTGTGAAAATATTATTTTTATTATGAATTCTCTGTCAAAATATTTTTATTTTCATCTGGATAAGGAAGTATCTAAAATATAGGGTTTTTTATTATTTCTTGAGGAATGTTTGAAATGAGTTATTGTATTCAATAGTTTTTCCGAATTAACATGACTTAAGTGATTATGCATGCCCATTTCTATGTCTTCAATGTATTCTGTGAAATGCTCAAAATTAAAGATTAGAACTTCTAATCTTACTGATTTTTCTTTTTCTTACCTGAGGTTGTTTATTACTTCTAAACCTTTATTAACAGTGTCTATTACGTAATTTAGTTCGTTTGCTTGTACGCTATTGCTTTCAAGATTATTTTTTTTTTTTTTCTAATTCATCTTTATCGTCCTGATCAAGAGTACCAACAAGATATTTATACATATATTGAACCAATTCCGTTAATGAGTCCTCTTTTGTAACGTTTTACAATTTATGTTCTATTAATTTCCCTAATTAGTTTTTCGGTTAAGTATTGAATATATATTTTTTCATTTACTGTCTAATGGAATCTTTCTACATCTGAAATGCCGCTTTTCTTGTTGTGATTTCTAAATTTACATTTTCTTCTTGTAGCCAATTTTTTAGTGCTATACACAGA
The DNA here is from genome assembly GCF_018151085.1 of Drosophila tropicalis. Classification (NCBI taxonomy): domain Eukaryota; kingdom Metazoa; phylum Arthropoda; class Insecta; order Diptera; family Drosophilidae; genus Drosophila; species Drosophila tropicalis. Next base: position 115,093 of record NW_027173437.1, read on the forward strand.
AATGCTGAATCTTTGTCTGATGTTATTTATATTGGTTTGCCCATTACAGTGAACACTTTCATAATTGCTCTCTTGGCTTCCAACCAATCTCTTGTAACCTTCCTATTCGGTTTCTCGTTGTGCGCCATAATTTTTATATAATCGGTTCTCCTATCACAGCAACAATAAATTTATCGATAACCAAAAGAAGGCGGTAGGTGAACTGCAGCAGATTGAGATCCTCTGGTTCCGTAGCTCTTGCGGGGTGGGGGGGTTGTTTGCTGAATACCTTTAATTATAAAATTTAATTTTGTTAGGATATCTACTGAAACTAACTTTAAATGAAAATCGAATGACTGGCAGAAAATACTTACGAACACAGTAAAGAATTCATATTAATAAAAAAAAAAGACGAAAGAAATGAATGTGTATCCTTTTGTTCACAAGCTAGCGGTTACTGAGGTCAAGATGTAGTTCTATACCCTCCCAACTATGAATCTTTATTGGCATTTGTAAAGATTCCTAAAAAGGCTGATCGATATCAACTCATTTACCCATGTCACTGGGAAATTAATGAAAATTATTTATAAAGCTTTAGCAATCATATTCAAATTCATTATAATTTCAGTTAGAAGCATTTCTTATTGTACACAATAAATTTTAAAGAAATATTTTCAGACTAATTTTAAACAGCTGGTCTGGTATGACTTAACATTTTGAGATTCAGAACTTTCAGACTTGCAAAACAATGCAGCTCAAGGTAAATTAAACTATTGAATAAGAGGGACTAAAACTAGCAGTATAAAAGATAGCTTACTAGTTACACATTATTAATTATTGTAGAAGATTATGGAATAGAAAAAATATAGAAGGAATATCAAATGAATCAAGTTAACATTTTTTCTTGTAATTATTGATCTTATTTTAAGTTCTCTTTTATATTTTTTTTTTTTTTTTTTTTTAAATTCTTAAAAGTTATTTTAAATTTTCAAGTCACACAAATTCACCCATTGCTTTTAATTTCTCTTCAAGTCAAACATTATTTGCGGAAATCAATTTTTTTTTTTTTAATTTAATTATTTGGTTGATCACAAAATGCTGAAACAGAAATTACATCAACAAATCAGAGTATCAATTGAATACCATCCATAGTTCGCAAAAACTTGGTTGAAAGTCGCCGAATTGATACTGCTTAATACACTAGGCACTTACCCCATAGTTTATTCGCTGAAAGGCCTTCCATCGATGCACTGTGGGAGGGTGTTTATATGATGATTTCTCCTTCGCGCTTTATGACCACCATTAAACTCCGTTCACTCACTTTGCTTTTACATTTTCTCTATTTTCAGTATTATTTTAACTGCCGCCGGGTACAGACGTGTTTTTTAATGCACTCCGCAAAAAATTGAGTGTAAAAAAAATGAAGCAAGTAAGTCGACTCGTCGACTTGGGTATACCATACACCAGGTGAAACAAATATTTCAAATTTCGAAAACCAAATGTTTGTCTATTAAATTGTTTTTACATGTCTTATACTATGTGCTATCTCGCTCACTCTAAGAACACACGAGCACTCTAGCGCCGCCACTAGCCAACGGCCAATTCTGGCCTTGTTTACCGCTTAGTAAAATACGTTCATACGCATATTTTGCATGTTTCTAATCCGATTTCAATAAAATTTGGTAGTTTTGTAGAAATAGATAAGATTAATTAGTCTACCGAATTTGAATGCGATAGTCAAAAAAATACAGGAGGAAATCGGTTTTTTCTTAATTATGGAGGCGGAAGTGGGCGTGGCCAAATATGAAAATATATATACTCTGCGCGCATACTAAGCCAGTATACATACTAAATTTGGTGACTTTAGCTTTGTTTGTTTTTGATAAAATCAGTTTTGTTTAAGTTGCACGGGCGGAAGTGGGCGTGGCAAAAATTTTTAAATAGCCAGTTTCTGCGCGTCTATTAAACTAGTCTGCATACCAAATTTGATGTCTCTAGCTATTATACTTTTTAAGAAAAACAGTTTTATGGCAAAAAGTTTGAACAATTAATTTCTGCGCGCTAACTAAACGGGTATACAAACTAAATTTGATGTCTCTAGCTGTCATACTTTTTAAGAAAAGAGTTTTATGTGATTCCTGGGTGCGTAGGGGGGCGTGGCCGAAATTCCAATTAACTCTATATATGTACATAATACACGAGTATACATACCAAATTTGGTGGCTCTAGCTCTTATAGTCCCCGAGATCTGCGTGTTCATACGGACGGACGGACGGACTGACGGACGGACGGGC
>NW_027173438.1:0-1781 GCF_018151085.1 Drosophila tropicalis
GCGTTGCTATTTATTCCCGGTTGCAGGGTAGACAAATATTCAGCCATCTTTCCGGAAATCCTTGGACCATAGCTTGCAACTGTTTGTATCGTTGCTAGAATTGAGTATACCCCTCTATTTGGGCAAGATTTGTGGAATATTCTTCAAAAAGTTAGTACATGAGCACCAACGACTCGTCGAAGGTGTAATTTGATTGATCTAACGTTTGAGTTCCTTTTGTGCATCTTGAAACGTGGTGCCGTTGTCAGAATACATATTTGTGATTGGTCCTCTACGTGCCCAGAAACGCTCTAAGGCGGCGATAAATGCAGACGACGTGAGATCACTCACCAACTCAAGATGAATTGCCTTTGTAGATAGGCAAACAAATACTGCAAAGCGTGCCTTTCCAAATTTTAGTATGCGTCCTGTAGATATCTTGATAGCGACAGGCCCAGCCACAGTCTATTCCTGTATGAAGAAAAACATCGTAGGGGTTGGACCCTAGATACCGGTAGGTTAGCCATAATTTGCGAACTGGTAGCTCGTCTTTGCATGAAACTTGCACCGGAAAACCACTTTACGAACTATGTTGCGTGCTCCAATAATCCAATATTGTTGTCGAACACTGTTGAAGGTACCATCTATTTTAGCATGAAGACATTTCTTGTGCTAATGTCAAACAAGGGGAACAGCTATAGGCGTAGATTTCGGTATTAATATGGGATGTTTAGCGTTGTAGCTCAATGATGAATGATCGATGCGTCCTCCAACTCGAATAACTCAATCTTCATCCAAGAATGGTGTTAATCGAATAAGCTTTAACTTATGCGAAAGTTGACATCCTTTGTTGAGAGCTTATTATTCCTTGTCAAATCATGTACGTTGAACATATTGAATTAGTTGATTATGGGCGTGTTGAATTTCTATTGATGTGATGTGTCTAGGATTAGACTGATCTTGAGTATGGCATCTGGAGTGCGACGTAAATAATTAACAAATCGATAGCAATAACAGATAATTCTTAAACGTCGACTCCAATCCAAAATTTTGCTTGCAAGCTTTTGAAACCAATCGTCTTTTCTCTAATGAATGAAGTGTGACTTGTGGGATTGCCCGTTTCTCCAGTGTAACGTTGTTGTCCATTGATTGCCAACATTGTGCTTCGGCTGCTGACCATGTTGATTTGGAATTTGACAGCCAACCTCGGTCTGGTCCACCACAACTGATACGCCACAAGTTTTGATGGTAGCATTCCTCTAGAGATGCAATGAGCAGGATTCTGTTCTGACCGTACATGTTGCCAACAGCTGCGTGGATACTCTTCCAAAATTTCAGCTATTTTATTGCAAACAAATGTGTTCCAGCTGCGAGTCGAGGCAGATAGCCAATTCAATCTGCGAATCTGTCCAACAAGAACTGCTAGAAAGAGAAATTGCTAGCGATTATTTTATGACTGTCATCAGTTTACTCAGTAGATGTACAGCATTTAGTTCTAGTCGTGGATCGATATTGGTTTCAGTGGTGCTACTCATGTTCGGGAGGCAATAAGCGTCACCTGGTAACTGTCTCCAAACTTCACTCGGCTGTACACCACGGCTCCATAGGCTTGTGGCCGAAGCATCTGCAAAACCTATGCAATTCAATAACTTCCGTATTTGGTATTGCAAGTATAACGAGGAAAAGGCCAGGTCTCAAGTAGGGAAAAGATCATCTCTACTACGTGACAGCGCGCATAGTTTATCTGGTAGAGGTTCATCCTTAGGATGGCAACGAAGGGGGTTATCCAACTTTCTTGAAAT
>NW_027173439.1:0-1048 GCF_018151085.1 Drosophila tropicalis
TCTAGGACACATAACGCAGTTTTCATGTCTGTAGAAGCAAAGGTGTCTGTCAAAAAAAAAAGACCGAAGATAGTGGGTCTAGAGGCTATCATTCAGTTTTAATTTCTATAGAAGTTCTGTCGTCAGACACAGGACTCAAGCAAAGGTGTTTTTCAAAACATGAATATAGAAGCCAAGGTGTCAGTTTTTATAGCTGTAGAAGTTAGGTCGTCAAATACAGGACGCAAGATAGTGGATCTAGGACACATAACGCAGCTTTCCTGTCTGTAGAAGCCAAGGTGTCTGTGAAATGACTGAAGATAGTGGGTCTAGAAGACATAAATCAGTGTTTATGGCTATAGAAGTTAGGTCGCCGGACACAGAACCCAAAATAGTGGATCTAGGACACATAACGCAGCTTTCATGTCTGTAGAAGCAAGGTGTCTGTCAAAAAAAAGACCGAAGATAGTGGGTCTAGAAGACATCATTCAGTTTTAATTTCTATAGAAGTTCTGTCGTCGGACACAGGACTCAAGATACCGGGTCTAAGAAACATAATGCAGCTTTCATGTCTGTAGAAGCCAAGGTGTCTGTCAAAAGACCGAAGGCAGTGGGTCTAGAAGACATCATTCAGTTTTTGTGGCTATAGAAGTTAGGTCGTCGGACACAGGACCCAAGATAGTGGATCTAGGACAGATAACGCAGCTTTTTGTCTGTAGAAGATAAGGTGTCTGTGAAAAGACCTAAGATAGAGGGTCTAGAAGACATCATTCAGTTGTTATGGCTATAGAAGTTAGGTCGTCGGACACAGGACCGAAGATAGCGGATCTAGGACACATAACGCAGCTTTCCTGTCTGTAGAAGCCAAGGTGTCTGTCAAAAAAGACCGAAGATAGTGGGTCTAGAAGACATCATTTAGTTTTTATGGCTATAGAAGTTAGGTCGTAGGACACAGGACCCAAGATAGCGGATTCATGCAGCTTTCTTTTGAAAGGTGTCTGTAAACGAATATAGAAGCCAAGGTGCTGGGGAAAAGGCCGAAGATAGTGGGTCTGAAGACATCATTCAG
>NW_027173440.1:0-431 GCF_018151085.1 Drosophila tropicalis
ATCTGGGCCCTATTATTTGCATTGTTTGCGTGATTTGCCTTGGCCATGGCTCATTCAAAGTAATCATGTTTGCGGATGACGTCAATTGTTCTTATTCCCTATAGATCCTTCTTTCCAACAGTACCCCCAAATCAGATCATATTTTGCGTTTCTTCATGATTGGTGCCACGGGAAATGTCTTTTTATGTGCCTCTAAGTGTTCTTTACATGACTTTCAGTCGTTTGTCTCCGCTCTAGCTCATTGCACTCTATTACTAGTCTGTTCTGGTAGATTGTGTTCCATCATTCAAAGACTTGACGATAGAGCCTAAGCTTCATTTAATGTTCATATTTCTTCAATTGTCAACAGAGCAAATAACCTTCTTGGCTTCATTAAACGTTGCCCAAATGGAGTAGCGTGTAACAAGGTTTTATACACTTCGATTCAGTTC
>NW_027173441.1:0-654 GCF_018151085.1 Drosophila tropicalis
TGTAGTTGTAATTTTCTAACAGCAGGGCCCAGCGAAAAATTTTAGCGGAATGTCCCCTCAGGGTCTCAGTGTCAACGCCAGCAAATTATAATCCGTAACGATTTTGAACGGGATGAACTTAAGGTACGTTTCAAAGCGTTCAAAAGCGGCCTTACGATTGCTAACGTCTCTAGTTCATAACTATGTAGTTTTGATTCCCCGCCGGTGGCTATCTTAGAAGTAAAACGCACTGGGTGAAGTTCACCGCCGGTTTGTTTTTGGAGGAGCTTACCTGCTTCAAAACCAGTTGAACTAGCGTTATAGTTTAACTCTGTTGTATATGGATAACACAGGGGATTCGATCATTTTTGACTTCAGGGTTCAGAAAGGAATCAGGGGCACTCCTCGAAGACATAAGGGGTATCGTTTTTCTCAACCAGTCGGAACATCGGATGCGCAATGCAAGGCGAAGCCGGGCTGGAAATCGGCGGAAGTACGAAAATAAGAGTAAGCAGCGCTCTGAATTCCTTGCTATTCCTTGGGACGGGCAAATCCCGTATCGCCTGAAAGATGAGCTGGTTAAGGCGTGATACTGGCAGAATTGGCTAAGTAACCCAAATACTCTAGTTCCCTATACGCAAAACGGCTTTTGACCAACAGGGGGCACAGCCTGTT
>NW_027173442.1:0-408 GCF_018151085.1 Drosophila tropicalis
GCCGGGGAGCTGGCAGGCACCGTGAAGCGACAGGTCTAGAAGGGGCGGGAAAATAAGGTTGAGCGGGCAATGGCAGCGGATAAGACTGTTGCAGCGGGCACAGAATCAGCTGGCACTTCAGCGGCGCTAACGGCAGCAGCGGGAGCACTGCAGCTGCTTGCATCTGGAAGCCGGCGGATATGGAAGCTGCGGGCAACAGTTGTTGGCGAGCACCGCAGCGGCGCGTGCTACCGTTGCAGCGGGCACCGCAGCGGCAGATGCGATAGCGGAGGTCTCAGATTTAGAGAGCGTGGCCCGGCGGTACAGCCGGTGGAGTTTCACAAAGTTTGGCGGCAGGCGATCACAGCGCTGATTCTTCAGTGTCTCGTGTGGCGGTGACCAAGAAAGCGTACAGTCGGCAACTTGCCC
>NW_027173443.1:0-512 GCF_018151085.1 Drosophila tropicalis
AGACAAAAACCTGAATTTTTTTAAATGATTTAAATAGACTGGCAATGTCTTCGGATAATTTTAGAATATAGAAACAAGTAATAAAAGCATTTGTAAAATCGCCAATAAGAAATGTCGATCTATTTGTTCGGTCATGCTTAAATATATATATTACCTTTATCATATAACCGTCTAGCCTTCGTTCAAGCGTCACCGGAAGAAAGAGAAGCCCTCTCCAGTGTGGCCTTTTAGCTGCTCATCTCGATATTTTCCACATTGACTCATTACTAATAATCAATATTTAAAAACATTGACAAGTGATGTGGATATTTAAACTTAATCGAACACAACGATAATTCTTAACATAATCTGGCCTTGGTCTTTTGTGGCGACTGAGCATCAGCCGTCCTCTCCCCCCAACGTTCGGTTCAGTTCATCTACTACAGCGTCTCGTTGTTCGATCCCGCGAAAACAGGAGTGCGGAAGCGCTGAATTTTTTTGTGGGAGGGAACGGAGTTGTTCAATGCCAATTC
>NW_027173444.1:0-5306 GCF_018151085.1 Drosophila tropicalis
AGACCAGTATATCACCAGTTGACCTCGGTTTATAGTCCCGCAAGACTAAAAATAAACGAATCTAGCTAACACGGAAGGACTTCTACAGAGTCCGAAGGGTACGCATACATATTCAAACTGGCCATCAGTGGTTACAAAGGCAGTATATTTGGTTGAATCTGGATGCATTTTCGCATGGTGGAATCCGTTCTTCAAGTGGGGCTCTGTATCAAACTCTGACTCAGTGACACCAGGGACTTAATGACATTTATAGCCTTAAGTGAATCGTTCAGTGTTTCCGAGGCACAGCAGAATTTTCTAGAATTCAGTCCTTATTCTTATCATGCGGTAGAACCGCCATATCTTTTCTCAATATGTCAAAATGACTTCAGAACAGCAGTGAGTTTCTGTATTTATACATTCAGTAGGTTTATTCATAAGAAACAAACATTCTTTTCCATATTTCTTTCTTTAAGTTTACAAAGTCTACCATTAGTTAGTTTTATATAGTGGAGATCTATGCCTATAATCATCGGCAGTTCGGTTGCTTTGTTCGGCAAAACTTAAAACGTATGTATTGTCTCAGTAGTGAGGAAGTGAACAATATACTTGACTTGACCTCCAGACAGAAGCTGCTCATTTCCTAAACCACGGCAGTACAATCTACTGTGGCTAAGAAGGCAGTTGAGGGGGACTTCAGATTGACGGGAAAACCCTTCGGGCTGCCCGAATCGAGAGGGAACATATTTATAAATTTTCTATCTTGGTGGCAACAGCAGCGGGTACTGCAGCGGCAGATGCGATAGCGGAGGTCTAGATGCAGAAAGTGTGGGCTGCGGTACAGCCGGTGGAGTTTCACAAAGTTTGGTGGCAGGCGACTACAGCGCTGATTCTTCAGTGTCTCGTGTGGCGGTGACCAAGACAGCGTACAGTCGGCAAATTTGCCCGACTGTGGCAGACTGCGGCATCTCAACTCCGCTGCAGAGCTTTTGTCATCTCCTATTTAGTGATTCCCATTATGGAGCTGGTCAGGACAATCCTACCTAAAATAATTGTGAAAATCGCTGGCGTGCACAGAAATATATATCAATTTTTAAATTTATTGTAGGATGAAATTTGTCTTCGGGAAGAACATATGGTTCGATCCTAGAAACATCACAATAAGAAGAATCCAATACAATAATAAGATCTAACGATTTTCCATTAGAATTTGGATTGACTTGAGATAAGGATAAGCGGATAAGGCTATTAATAGAGCCCATGTGACATAGAGGGCAGCAACATGGTAGATTCATCCGTTAGTGACCATGCTAAAGCAGGACAAACTGAATTGCCTTTAAATGATTTAAATAGACCACAATGTCTGACAATGGTGGAATATAGAAACAAGTAATAAAAGCATTTGTAAAACGCTAATAAGAAATGCCGATCGATTATTAAGTCGCTTAAATATATATATTAATTTTATCGGCGCACCGTCTAGCTCGTTCAAGCGTCACCGGAAGAAAGAGAAGGTCACTTCCAGTGTGGCCTTAGGCCACATCTCGATATTTTCCACATACTGACTTAATACTAACAATCGATATTTAAAATTACTGACAGCGAGTGTGTAGATATTTAAACTTAATCGAACACAACGATAATTCTTAACATAACTCGTCTATCTTTTGTGGCATCGACATCAGCCGTCCTCTCCCCCAACCGTTCGGTTAGTTCATCTACTACAGCGTCTCGTTGTTCGATCCCGAACAGGAGTGCGGAAGCGGCGAATTTTTTTGGTGGAGTGAACGGAGTTGTTCAATGCCAATTCTATGTTCGGCAGTTGTTGTACCCAATCCGCGTGGTCCACGGGTTCCGTCAGTTTACTTAGCATAGGGCCCAAGACACGGTCATATTGTTGGACTTCAGAAATTCTGCAAATTCGGAAGAGGTAAAGCATGAACCTCGGTCGCTGATAATTCGGCGGGGTCTACTGTAATTCGCGAAATACTGAGATTTTAACGTCTGACATACTTCATGCGAATTAGTAGTGGCAGCAGGGTACAGCTTCACGAATTCTGTGAAAGCGTCAATGACAACCAGAAGATACTTTTTCTTAGAGCGTATGGACGGAAGGGGACCTAGATGATCAATATGAATGGTATCAAACGGAAGGGCACTTTCGGAATACTGTGTAGCGTGACACGGTTGTCTTGAGCGGAAGCGGAATAGTAAATACACTTGAGGCAGTTTTTAATATAATTGTTGACGTAAGACTTTATACACGGAAACCAGCAGTACTTCTTGATTTGTGTACAACACTTCTCCGTGGCCATATGGCCAAGCTTTTCATGCACTACTCGGATGACATGATTTATCATTTCGGAAGGGACATACAGTTGGGGTACACCCGTTGGGAACAGGCGGTACACTACTCCGTCACGCAGTTCAAAATCTGCTATTTCATGTTTCTCTAAATCATCTCGGTGTTTGACAATCTTAGGGTCACGGTTCTGAGTTAACTGCAGTTGGAAGTCGAGGTTTGAATCGTCAACGTATGCGGCAGTTTCTATTCGGCTCAGAGCATCGGCATGGGGCATACTAACCCCAGAGCGGTGTACAATCGTGTAGTTGTAATTTTCTAACAGCAGGGCCCAGCGAAAAATTTTAGCGGAATGTCCCCTCAGGGTCTCAGTGTCAACGCCAGCGAATTATAATCCGTAACGATTTTGAACGGGATGAACTTAAGGTACGTTTCAAAGCGTTTCAAAGCGTATACGATTGCTAACGTCTCTAGTTCATAACTATGTAGTTTTGATTCGCCGCCGGTGGCTATCTTAGAGAAGTAAAACACTGGGTGAAGTTCACCGCCGGTTTGTTTTTGGAGGAGCACTGCTTCAAAACCAGTTGAACTAGCGTTATAGTTTAACTCTGTTGTATATGGATAACACGGGGGGATTCGATCATTTTTGACTTCAGGGTTCGAAAGGAATCGAGGCACTCCTCGAAGACATAAGGGGTATCTTTTCTCAACAGTCGGAACATCGGATACGCAATCTTGGCGAAGCCAGGTACAAATCGGCGGAAGTACGAAAATAAGAGTAAGCAGCGCTCTAATTCCTTGCTATTCCTTGGGACGGGCAAATCCCGTATCGCCTGAAGATGAGCTGGTTAAGGCGTGATACCGGCAGAATTGGCTAAGTAACCCAAATACTCTAGTTCCCTATACGCAAAACGGCATTTGACCAGCTTGAGGCACAGCCTGTTCACTCTTAACGTATACAGTATTTCCTTCAGTACCTCAAGATGGGTTTCAAAGTCATGCGATGAGACCAGTATATCACCAGTTGACCTCGGTTTTATAAATTTCGTAAGGACAAAATAAACGAATCTAGCGAACACGGAAGGACCCTTACAGAGTCCGAAGGGTACGCATACATATTCAAACTGGCCATCAGTGGTTACAAAGGCAGTATATTTGGTTGAATCTGGATGCATTTTCACATGGTGGAATCCGTTCTTCAAGTGGGCTCTGTATCAAACTCTGACTCAGTGACACCAGGGACTTAATGACATTTATAGCCTTAAGTGAATCGTTCAGTGTTTCCGGAGGCACAGCAGAATTTTCTAGAATTCAGTCCTATTCTTATCATGCGGTAGAACCGCTATATCTTTTCTCAATATGTCAAATGACTTCAGAACAGCAGTGAGTTTCGTATTTATACATTCAGTAGGTTTATTCATAAGAAACAAACATTCTTTTCCATATTTCTTTTCTTTAAGTTTACAAAGTCTAACATTAGTTTTATACAGGAGATCTATGCCTATAATCATCGGCAGTTCGGTTGCTTTGTTCGGCAAAACTTAAAACGTATGTATTGTCTCAGTAGTGAGGAAGTGAACAATATACTGGACTTGACCCGGTGACAGAAGTTGCCTATTTCCTAAACCACGGCAGTACAATCTACTGTGGCTAAGAAGGCAGTTGAGGGGACTTCAGATTGACGGAGAAAACTCTTCGGGCTGCCCGAATCGAGGAGGAGAACATATTTATAAATTTTCTATCTTGCACTTCATTACAAACAAAAGCAACACAGTGGTAAATGGTTTAAACTAACTTCTACATCATCAGCAGCGGCGGTGGAGGCGGTAGTGTTGGCGGCGGCAGTGGTGTCGGCGGCAGTTCCAATCAGAGACGGGCGGGTTTTATAAATCTGGCCCACTTAGCCACACTTAAAACAGGAATTCAGCGGTCTGATCGGTTTCAGTTAAAACGTCATATCTCACTCGTGCCAGGGCCTGAAGATCTGTTTACGGACGTAGAGGCAGTTGGCTTTGGATGAACCTTTACACTGACACTTTGCTTAATGGCGGCAGAATGTACACAGGAGCGCTCGTAGCGTTCAGGAGAGGCTTCAGTTCCAGCAAAGTACGAGCGGAATCCGTATTCCGGAGGGCACTACGGTAGGCATGTCTTCCCATTGGTCAGTGGCCAAGGGAACGTCAGAGTCAGTGACAGGTGCGGCAAGCGAGGCAGCAGTAAGCATGGCGGCCTGCATGGCATCGAGGCAGGGGTAATCCGGAGGTAATAGTGGTGCGAATATCGGGCGACTGTACGGCGCGCCGGGGAGCGGCAGGTACTGCAGCGGCAGGCCTAGAAGCGGCGGGTACAGCAGCAGCGGGTACGGCAGCGGAGGCCACAGCAGCAGCGGGTACAGCAGCAGCGGGTACTTCAGCGGCGGGCACGGCAGCAGCAGGTACTGCAGCGGCAGGCCTGGAAGCGGCGGATATGGAAGCTGCGGGTACAGCAGCGGCGAGTACTGCAGCGGCGGGCTTAGCAGCAGCGGGCACTGCAGCGGCAGATGCAATAGCGGAGGTCTTAGATGCAGAAAGTGTGGCCTGTTGTACAGCCGGTGGAGTTTCACAAAGTTTGGCGGCGAGCGACTACAGCGCTGATTCTTCAGTGTCTCGTGTGGCAGTGACCAAGAAAGCGGCCACAGTCAGCAAATTTGCCCGACTGTGGCAGACTGCGGCATCTCAACTCCCGCTGCAGAGCTTTTGTCATCTCCTATTTAGTGATTCCCATTATGGAGCTGGTCAGGACAATCCTACCTAAAATAATTGAAAATCGCTGGCGTGCACAGAAATATATATATTTCCGGGTAGCTATCCCACTTCTGAGATGTAAAACGATAATATGAAATTGTCGATCGATTATTAAGTCGCTTATATATTGAAGAGGATTTCAGCACCGCAAACTAAACACCATCTTCATCTGTTGAATTCAAATGGTGATTGGGAAGGGCAGATCAATTTTTAAATTTATTGTAGGATGAAAATTTGTCTTC
>NW_027173445.1:0-925 GCF_018151085.1 Drosophila tropicalis
TCGACATCAGCCGTCCTCTCCCCCAACCGTTCGGTTAGTTCATCTACTACAAAGGGGCCTGGCTGTTCGATCCCGAACAGGAGTGCGGAAGCGGCGAATTTTCCTTTGGTGGAGTGAACGGAGTTGTTCAATGCCTACCCTATGTTCGGCAGTTGTTGTACCCAATCCGTGCGGTCCACGGGTTCCGTCAGTTTACTTGAAGCATAAAGCCCAAGACAACAGTCATGGTTGTTGACTTCAGAAATTCTGCAAACCCAGAAGAGGTAGCAAAGCATGAACTCCGGTAAGTGATAATCTGGCGGGGTCTACTCGTAATCTGAAAAAGTGAGATTTTAACGTCTGACATACTTATCGAATAAGTAGTGGCGCGCAGGGTACAGCTTCACGAATTCTGGGTGGAAAGCGTCAATGACAACCGAAGATACTTTTTTTCAGAGCGTATGGATTTAAGCGCAACCTAGGATGATCAATATAAATGGTATCAAACGGAAGGGCACGGAATACCGTATAAATTGAGACGGTTGTCTGAGTGGAAGTGAATACTAGTAAATTACAATTTGAGGCAGTTTTTTACATAATTGTTGACGTAAGACTTTTATACACGGAAACCAGCAGGTTTCCTTGATTTGCAGTACAACAAATTTTCGTAAGAATATAAGGCCAAGCTTCATGCACCACTTTGCATTACGCTGATCGCCCGCCTGGGAAGGGATATGGCAGTTGAAGTACACCCGTTGGGAATGGCGGTACAATTGATTCGTCACGCAGTTCGAAATCCGCTATTTCATGTTTCTAAATCATCTCGGTGTTTGGCTAATCTTAGGGTCACGTTCTGAGTTAACTGGCAGTTGGAAGTCGAGGTTTGAATCGTCAACGTATGCGTGGTGGGAAGTTTCCTCTTAGGCTCCGGCTCAGAGCATCGGCA
>NW_027173446.1:0-2644 GCF_018151085.1 Drosophila tropicalis
CTTCTGAGATGTAAAACGATAATATGAAATGTCGATCGATTATTAAGTCGCGCTTATATATTGAAGAGGATTTCAGCACCGCAAACTAAAACACCATCTTCATCTGTTGAATTCAAATGGTGATTGGGAAGGGCAGATCAATTTTTAAATTTATTGTAGGATGAAATTTGTCTTCGGGAAGAACATATGGTTCGATCCTAGAAACATCACAATAAGAAGAATCCAATACAATAATAAGATCTAACGATTTTCCATTAGAATTTGGATTGACTTGAGATAAGGATAAGCGGATAAGGCTATTAATAGAGCCATGTGACATAGAGAGCTTGCAACACGGTAGATTCATCCGTTAGTGACCATGCTAAAGCAGGTAAATTAAAATCACCTTTAACTATGAGCATGTCTTGACTGGAAACTAAAAAGGTAGACAAACTGAATTGCCTTTAAATGATTTAAATAGACCACAATGTCTGACAATGGTGGAATATAGAAACAAGTAATAAAAGCATTTGTAAAACGCTAATAAAAAATGCCGATCGATTATTAAGTCGCTTAAATATATATATTAATTTTATCGGCGCACCGTCTAGCTCGTTCAAGCGTCACCGGAAGAAAGAAGAGGTCACTTCCAGTGTGGCCTTAGGCCACATCTCGATATTTTCCACATACTGACTTAATACTAACAATCGATATTTAAAATTACTGACAGCGATGTGTAGATATTTAAACTTAATCGAACACAACGATAATTCTTAACATAACTCGTCTATCTTTGGGCATCGACATCAGCCGTCCACTCCCCCAACCGTTCGGTTGGTTCATCTACTACAGCGTCTCGTTGTTCGATCCCGAACAGGAGTGCGGAAGCGGCGAATTTTTTTGGTGGAGTGAACGGAGTTGTTCAATGCCAATTCTATGTTCGGCAGTTGTTGTACCCAATCCGCGTGGTCCACGGGTTCCGTCAGTTTGCTCAGACACGGTCATATTGTTGGACTTCAGAAATTCTGCAAATTCGGAAGAGGTAAAAGCATGAACCTCGGTCGCTGATAATTCGGCGGGGTCTACTGTAATTCGCGAAGTACTGAGATTTTAACGTCTGACATACTTCACGCGAATTAGGTAGTGGCAGCAGGGTACAGCTTCACGAATTCTGTGAAAGCGTCAATGACAACCAGAAGATACTTTTTCTTAGAGCGTATGGACGGAAGGGGACCTAGATGATCAATATAAATGGTATCCAAACGGAAGGGGCACTTTCGGAATACTGTGTAGCGTGACACGGTTGTCTTGAGCGGAAGCGGAATAGTAAATACACTTGAGGCAGTTTTTAATATAATTGTTGACGTAAGACTTTTTACACGAAACCAGCAGTACTTCTTGATTTGTGTACAACACTTCTCCGTGGCCATATGGCCAAGCTTTTCATGCACTACTCGGATGACATGATTTATCATTTCGGAAGGGACATACAGTTGGGGTACACCCGTCGGGAACAGGCGGTACACTACTCCGTCACGCAGTTCGAAATCTGCTCTTTCATGTTTCTTTAAATCATCTCGGTGTTTGACAATCTTAGGGTCACGGTTCTGAGTTAACTGCAGTTGGAAGTCGAGGTTTGAATCGTCAACGTATGCGGCAGTTTCTATTCGGCTCAGAGCATCGGCATGGGGCATACTAACCCCAGAGCGGTGTACAATCGTGTAGTTGTAATTTTCTAACAGCAGGGCCCAGCTAAAAAATTTTAGCGGAATGTCCCCTCAGGGTCTCAGTGTCAACGCCAGCGATTTTGAACGGGATGAACTTAAGGTACGTTTCAAAGCGTTTCAAAGCGTATACGATTGCTAACGTCTCTAGTTCATAACTATGTAGTTTTGATTCGCCGCCGGAGGCTATCTTGAGAAGTAAAACACTGGGTGAAGTTCACCGCCGGTTTGTTTTTGGAGGAGCACTGCTTCAAAAACCAGTTGAACTAGCGTTATAGTTTAACTCTGTTGTATATGGATAACACGGGGATTCGATGCAAAAGTGGCCAAGGGAACGTCAGAGTCAGTGACGGGTGCGGCAAGCGAGGCAGCAGTAAGCATGGCGGCCTGCATGGCATCGAGCAGGGGCAATCCGGAGGTAATAGTGGTGCGAATATCGGGCGACTGTACGGCGCGCCGGGGAGCGGCGGGTACTGCAGCGGCAGGCCTAGGAGCGGCGGGTACAGCAGCAGCGGGTACTTCAGCGGCGGACACGGCAGCAGCGGGTACTGCAGCAGCAGGCCTGGAAGCGGCGGATATGGAAGCTGCGGGTACAGCAGCAGCGAGTACTGCAGCGGCGGGCACAGCAGCAGCGGGTACTGCAGCGGCAGATGCGATAGCGGAGGTCTTAGATGCAGAAAGTGTGGCCTGCGGTACAGCCGGTGGAGTTTCACAAAGTTTGGCGGCAGCACGACTACAGGCTGATTCTTCAGTGTCTCGTGTGGCGGTGACCAAGAAAGCGTACAGTCGGCAAATTTGCCCGACTGCGGCTGACTGCGGCATCTCAACTCCGCTGCAGAGCTTTTGTGCTCTCCTTTTAGTGATTCCCATTATGGAGCTGGTCAGAGCAATCCTACCTAAAATAATTGGCAATGAAAATCGCTGGCGTGCACAGAAATATA
>NW_027173447.1:0-489 GCF_018151085.1 Drosophila tropicalis
GAAGAAAGAGAAGGTCACTTCCAGTGTGGCCTAGGCCACATCTCGATATTTTCCACATACTGATTCTAATACTAACAATCGATATTTAAAATTACTGACAGCGAATGTAGATATTTAAACTTAATCGAACACAACGATAATTCTTAACATAACTCGGGTCTATCTTTAGGGCATCGACATCAGCGCCGTCCTCTCCCCCAACCGTTCGGTTAGTTCATCTACTACAGCGTCTCGTTGTTCGATCCTGAACAGGAGTGCGGAAGCGGCGAATTTTTTTGGTGGAGTGAACGGAGTTGTTCAATGCCAATTCTATGTTCGCAGAAGTTGTACCCAATCCGCGTGGTCCACGGGTTCCGCCGCCATTTTTAGCATAAGGCCCAAGACACGGTCATATTGTTGGACTTCAGAAATTCTTGCAAATTCGGAAGAGGTGGTGCTACGAACCTCGGTCGCTGATAATTCGGCGGGGAATACTGTAATTCGCGAAAT